>NC_140175.1:79215815-79352303 GCF_963971535.1 Notolepis coatsorum
TCTGTTTCTCTGTCTCTACCTTGTGTGTCTCTGTCTCTCTCTAGTGTTTATCTGTCTCTCCCTAGAGTTTCTGTCTCTCCCTAGTATGTCTCTGTCTCTCTCTAGTATGTCTCTGTCTCTCCATAGTGTGTCTCTGTCTCTCCCTAGTGTTTCTGTGTCTCTGTCTCTCCCTAGTGTCCATTTGTCTCTGTCTCTACCTAGTGTTTCTCTGTCTCTGTCTCTCCATGGTGTGTCTTTGTCTCTCCCTAGTGTCTCTCTGTCTCTGTCTCTCCCTAGTGTCCATTTGTCTCTGTCTCTACCTAGTGTCTCTCTGTCTCTGTCTCTCCCTAGCGTTTCTCTATCTCTGTCTCTACCCAGTGTGTCTCTATCTCTGTCTCTCTCTAGTGTGTCTCTATCTCTGTCTCTACCTAGTGTGTCTCTATCTCTGTCTCTTCCTAGTGTGTCTCTGTGTATGTCTCTTCCTAGCGTGTCTCTGTGTCTGTCTCTCCCTAGTGTGTCTCTGTGTCTGTCTCTTCCTAGTGTGTCTCTATCTCTGTCTCTCCTAGTGTGTCTCTATCTCTGTCTCTTCCTAGCGTGTCTCTGTGTCTGTCTCTTCCTAGCGTGTCTCTGTGTCTGTCTCTTCCTAGTGTGTCTCTGTGTCTGTCTCTTCCTAGTGTGTCTCTATCTCTGTCTCTCCCTAGTGTGTCTCTATCTCTGTCTCTCCCTAGCGTGTCTCTGTGTCTGTCTCTTCCTAGTGTGTCTCTGTGTCTGTCTCTTCCTAGTGTGTCTCTGTGTCTGTCTCTTCCTAGTGTGTCTCTATCACTGTCTCTCCCTAGTGTGTCTCTGTCTCTGTCTCTCCCTAGTGTGTCTCTGTGTCTGTCTCTCCCTAGTGTGTATCTGTGTCTGTCTCTCCCTAGTGTGTCTCTGTCTCTCCCTAGTGTGTCTCTGTCTCTGTCTCTCCCTAGTGTGTCTCTGTGTCTGTCTCTCCCTAGTGTGTATCTGTGCCTGTCTCTCCCTAGTGTGTCTCTGTCTCTCCCTAGTGTGTCTCTGTGTCTGTCTCTCCTTAGTGTGTCTCTGTGTCTGTCTCTCCCTAGTGTGTCTCTGTCTCTGTCTCTCCCTAGTGTGTCTCTATCTCTGTCTCTTCCTAGTGTGTCTCTATCTCTGTCTCTCCTAGTGTGTCTCTGTCTCTCCCTAGTGTGTCTCTGTCTCTGTCTCTCCCTAGTGTGTCTCTGTGTCTGTCTCTCCCTAGTGTGTATCTGTGTCTGTCTCTCCCTAGTGTGTCTCTATCTCTGTCTCTTCCTAGTGTGTCTCTATCTCTGTCTCTTCCTAGTGTGTCTCTATCTCTGTCTCTCCCTAGTGTGTATCTGTGTATGTCTCTCCCTAGTGTGTCTCTGTGTCTGTCTCTCCCTAGTGTGTCTCTCTGTGTCTGTCTCTCCCTAGTGTGTCTCTGTGTCTGTCTCTCTCTAGTGTGTCTCTGTGTCTGTCTCTCCCTAGTGTGTCTCTGTGTCTGTCTCTCCCTAGTGTGTCTCTCTGTGTCTGTCTCTCCCTAGTGTGTCTCTGTGTCTGTCTCTCTCTAGTGTGTCTCTGTGTCTGTCTCTCCCTAGTGTGTCTCTGTGTCTGTCTCTCTCTAGTGTGTCTCTGTGTCTGTCTCTCCCTAGTGTGTCTCTGTGTCTGTCTCTCCCTAGTGTGTATCTGTGTCTGTCTCTCCCTAGTGTGTCTCTGTCTCTCCCTAGTGTGTCTCTGTGTCTGTCTCTCCCTAGTGTGTCTCTGTGTCTGTCTCTCCCTAGTGTGTCTCTGTCTCTGTCTCTCCCTAGTGTGTCTCTATCTCTGTCTCTTTCTAGTGTGTCTCTATCTCTGTCTCTCCCTAGTGTGTCTCTGTCTCTGTCTCTCCCTAGTGTGTCTCTGTCTCTGTCTCTCCCTAGTGTGTCTCTGTGTCTGTCTCTCCCTAGTGTGTATCTGTGTATGTCTCTTCCTAGTGTGTCTCTGTGTCTGTCTCTCCCTAGTGTGTCTCTATCTCTGTCTCTTCCTAGTGTGTCTCTATCTCTGTCTCTTCCTAGTGTGTCTCTATCTCTGTCTCTCCCTAGTGTGTCTCTGTCTCTGTCTCTCCCTAGTGTGTCTCTGTGTCTGTCTCTCCCTAGTGTGTCTCTATCTCTGTCTCTCCCTAGTGTGTCTCTGTCTCTGTCTCTCCCTAGTGTGTATCTGTGTATGTCTCTCCCTAGTGTGTCTCTGTGTCTGTCTCTCCCTAGTGTGTCTCTGTGTCTGTCTCTCCCTAGTGTGTCTCTGTGTCTGTCTCTCCCTAGTGTCTCTCTGTGTCTGTCTCTCCCTAGTGTGTCTCTGTGTCTGTCTCTCTCTAGTGTGTCTCTGTGTCTGTCTTTCCCTAGTGTGTCTCTGTGTCTGTCTCTCCCTAGTGTGTCTCTGTCTCTGTCTCTCCCTAGTGTGTCTATATCTCTGTCTCTTCCTAGTGTGTCTCTATCTCTGTCTCTTCCTAGCATTTCTCTATCTCTGTCTCTCCCTAGTGTGTTTCTGTCTCTGTCTCTCCCTAGTGTGTCTCTATCTCTGTCTCTTCCTAGCGTTTCTCTATCTCTGTCTCTCCCTAGTGTGGCGCTGTGTCCGTCTCTCCCTAGTGTGTCTCTGTGTCTGTCTCTCCCTAGTGTGTCTCTGTCTCTCCCTAGTGTGTCTCTGTGTCTGTCTCTCCCTAGTGTGTATCTGTGTCTGTCTCTCCCTAGTGTGTCTCTGTGTCTGTCTCACCCTAGTGTGTCTCTGTGTCTGTCTCTCCCTAGTGTGTCTCTGTGTCTGTCTCTCCCTAGTGTGTCTCTGTGTCTGTCTCTCCCTAGTGTGTCTCTGTGTCTGTCTCTCCCTAGTGTGTCTCTGTCTCTGTCTCTCCCTAGTGTGTCTCTATCTCTGTCTCTTCCTAGTGTGTCTCTATCTCTGTCTCTTCCTAGCGTTTCTCTATCTCTGTCTCTCCCTAGTGTGTCTCTGTGTCTGTCTCTCCCTAGTGTGTCTCTGTCTCTGTCTCTCCCTAGTGTGTCTCTATCTCTGTCTCTTCCTAGTGTGTCTCTATCTCTGTCTCTTCCTAGTGTGTCTCTATCTCTGTCTCTTCCTAGTGTGTCTCTATCTCTGTCTCTTCCTAGTGTGTCTCTATCTCTGTCTCTTCCTAGTGTGTCTCTGTGTCTGTCTCTCCCTAGTGTGTCTCTGTGTCTGTCTCTTCCTAGTGTCTCTCCGCCCTCTGTGTTTCCACCCTGCCCCAGCAGATGTCCCCAGTTGGATCCCACGTGCTGTCATGTCTCCCGGCTGCCCAGCTGTTTGTCATCGGTCCGGTCTTTTGTCTCAGTTACCTGTGTATCCCTGCCTGTCTACGCCTGTTCCTGCTCTACCGGTTACAGTTAGTTGTTTTTCTGTCCTTTTATTTTCTGTTAACTGTAACCTGCCATCATTAACACATTCTCTGCCACCACTTTGATCATCCTAAACCATTCTCTGCCAGCACTGTAAGTCTATGGAGATGTTCACCTTATTTGCAGGGCTATAACTTTTTAAATTGTATTGCTAAATTGACATTACTATGGTCCATTCAACATCGATTAGCAGGATGTAGGAACGTTTTACTTTTTCATTCACACATTCATACGAAAATACCGTCTAGAGTATAAATATGTTTTTATCGTTTTCTGCAGTATTTCCTAGAACGTGAGATATAGACATAAATGCATATATTAGATTATCAAATGCCGCTTGATACCGATCAACGTTATATTAAAAATGTCAACTGTACATGGTCCTAAGCGTTATGACTGATCATCCGCGGGTGAACGGAGGGGGGGGGGGGGGTCATTTATAATTCCGTGACCGATGTTAAATGATTTATGTAGTATGCGTGATATATAGATCAGAGCAGTTTGTATCGAAAATGAACGAAAAACGCTGAAACTCACGGCAGCTTCCTCGTAGCGTTGAGCGATGAGAGTGGAGCAACCAGATCCCAGTTATGTGATGTCGATCGATGCGATCCAGTTCCGGTTTGTATAATACTAATATACGCCCAAATCATGTGGATTATCGAGTTATGGCAAAGATTCATATCCACGGTGTGTGTCTTGAGTCCAGGGACGATAAACGAGTGGCCGGACAAAATAGGGAGACGCACCGGTATCACAAGAGATCCACGTCCGGTTGCAACTTGCCGATCAGCCACCAGGTGGCAGTATTGAAGCGTTGCAGAGTTGCGATGGCTCCTGCAGCATATGACAAGGTTCCGTGAGTGAAATATGAATACCATGACGAAAATATGAAATATGAACTTGAAACACGTCGTACGCCGTTATTGGCAGAATTCGCATGAACTTGAAACCCGTCGTACGACGTGAATGGTGGGGAAAGTGTTAATAACACCCAGTGTTTTTTTTACTTGTTACCTGCCTCTGCCTCCATTCAGTGCCGTCTGGGAGAAATGCGAGGCCCTGTGCAAGATTTCAGTCCATCTGCCGAACATCCTCTTCGTCTTGGCATAACCTAATCACTATACTTGGTATTGATAAGCTTACGGCACGCAGTGTTATTTCTTCTGCTCCGATGCTGCACATTTGGTTTTCAAAAGTAGGATGCTCTTGGCCAAGACATCCACTCGCTCCCGTGGATAGCGCCGAATAGACCCCGTACCTGTACCCCCTCCCCTCGTGGATAATACCGGTCTTCTTCACATCTCTCTACCGACTACCAGACCGACGCCAACCAGCTCCCCCTAGTGTTAGTCCTCCCACGATGCTTTGCACAAAAGTAAACGGGTCATTGAATGAAACCAATAGTATATCTGCAGAGCCGCAGAGCCCGGAACACTATTCTACAAACGTGTCTAATGTGAAATATATAAGCATGTAAGCAAAACTAGATTTTAGGTCTATGATGGAAAGTGACCTCACTGCTCGCACGCCCCTAGCGGTGGCCCTGCCTCCATTGTCTCTGCACTTGGGTCCTCTACCGTCACCATGACAGGTCTAAATATTTGCTTTTTGATTAAAGGTAGAATCTATAATGTTGTCAAACAGCGACCTCTAGGCCAAAGATGACAACATGGTACTGCACTTTGCTTACAGTTTTTGTTTTTGTCTGATGTCTGGGTTGCATATCAGTGGTTATAGGGGTTGCTACTGCTGCCCACACTTCAGGCTCTGTTCTGGGGTAGATACATTTACAGTGTAATAAGTTATTAAATTCCAACACACACGTCACAACAAAACACAAATACCAATATTATACCAATATATAAAATAGTCCAATACCAAGCAAGGCTCTTTTGCCCAGGGGTTACTGTTTGACGGCATTACAGACTATACATTTTCACACAAATGCTTATAGAAATGTCTATTTAAATTTAAAGGGGCACACAGAGGAACGCTATTACAGGTGCCCATTTACAAGTGCTTTGTGTGAAGACCGCGCCCAAATGAAGAATTCCAATGTTATTTCCTACTCTCTGACAGCCTACTCTCTCCTAAAGCCAGAAACCAGAGAAGTAAGACGTGTGATGTCATCAGGTATATAGTCTGGAGCTGTTCCATAGACAATGAATGAGAGACTGACTTTGTGCTTTTATTATTTATAGAGTTGTGGTCTTACCTAATTTTAGCATTTAGCAATTTTTTACCCCATTGCCTGCATTTTTACTTCATTGTACTTTCATTGTACTTTCATTGTACTTAGGTTGTACTTAGTTTGTATATTGTATATTTGTATAGTGTTGGGACTTTATTCCCCTTTTACTTTTTTACTGTATGAAGCACATTCTCAGGGGCTCATACAGAACCAAGCATTTCACTGTAATGTACATGTACTTTATATGTGACAAATAAAAGCAAACTTGAAACTTGAAATTTTACTTTTTTCAATGCTGTAGTGTTTTGCTGTGACTTCTGAAACAGAAGATGTACCCATGTATTCAGAACATGCCACTGGGTACTCTCCAGAGTCCAGTGTCATGTATACCAGTGCATTGTTTATGGAGCAGCTTCAGACTTTATACCTGATGACATCACAAATTAGGGTTCAGGCATTGTAGTTTTTGGATTTGGGAGAGTTCACTAATATTTTTGGACTGTCTCAGACCAGAGGAAAACACATGAAATTGGGCGTAACTTTAAAATAACAGTTACTGTACAGCTGTCCGCCTTGCCTCCTTATGAATGAAAGCATTCCCACGCCTGTATCCACACTCCATACAATTTTACATAATGACGTTTTAGGCTTCAAAATAGTCACTAGGCAACAACAGAACTACGTGTGTGTATGTGCATGTATCTGTATGTGTGTGTGTGTGTGTGTGTCTATGTATGTGTGTGTCTGTGTATGTGTGCATGCATCATATTATAGTATAGCGAGAATCATGAATATGCACTATCAACAACCCCCCTCCTCCATCTTGGGCATAGTCAGCGCAACTGGCAGCAGATGTTTTGTCATCTGCACCGCACCATGCCAACATATTAACACGCAACAAAGCTCCAGATTAAACATGATGTCACTTCTTTGATTTTTTGTTACTCTGTTGTGGTGCACAGGGAGTTCACTGGGGCAGTTCAAGTAGAGGGCAGTGCCAACCAGCCAGCGCCTGTCTGTCTGGGTACCAACCCCCCCCCCCCCACACACTTTGACTGGATAGGAGCCATCAACAGGGGGGCAGGCTGCACTCTCTTGCTACCACTCTAAAATCCAAAGTGACTTTTCTTTTGCATTCACTCACCCGGTCATTTACATTTACATTTACATTTAGTCATTTAGCTGACGCTTTTATCCAAAGCGACTTACAAGTTCTGTGCGACAAGACAGCAAGAAGGGTATAACTCTATCAGCTGAGTAACAATGTCATTATGACATTATTATGACGAGCCCCAGTGCATTTCTTCCCCCGCCTATGGCAGAAATGTATGTTTTTTTCTTTTCCTGTTGACCAGTCATTTTGTCCTTGATACTGTCTGCATGTGTGATTAACGTGGAAATTGCGTTTCACCAAAGGGTTTTATGTTTAGTTAAAAGACTGGAGGTTGCAGAGTTTGATTTGAGTCAAATTTGATTCCACAGCCATGCATGGCTTCTTGACATTTCTCTTGACTCCATACACACGCACGCACGCACACACACACACACACACACACACACACACACACACACACACACACACACACACACACACACACACACACACACACACACACACACACACACACACACACACACACACACACACACACACACACACACACACACACACACACACACACACACACTACCACCAGATATAACATGTATGCATGTATTTTTCATTTTTTTTTGGGTGTCCTCCTGAACAATGTGTTTGGTTTATATATACATTTTTATTTATTAAATATACAGTAGAGAGGAATCTAAAGGCATAGGACCCCATGTGGGATGTGTGGACTTGGGCTACAGTATGTTCTCTTACTGTATGTAGAATGAGAGGAATAGGAGGAAACACCTGGGGTAAGCATTGATTGATAAATGTGTGGGAAATGGGAATGAGTGTGCTTGTGTAAACTGGAATTGGTGAACTGATCACCAATAAAGGTCGGCTGGTGTTTTAGACAGAGCGAAGATAGTGTGGCACACAGTAAGTGAAAGTGATTGCTCACAAGTCTGACGCTACTCGCCCTGAGAGACCAGTATTTAGTTTTGTCACCGGAACAACCACCATCATACACATCATATTACCATAACCACTACCACATCTAACAATACCCATAGAAATATATACTGTAGAAAGACAGGAGCCCTGTACACCATTATGTGGTATTATGGCCCCCATAGTCGGAATTCCAAGTAGGAAACTTGTCATTATTCTAATCTTTAGAATAGTGAAATTGAACTATTCCCTGTTTTTCTGGGGACTCCCTGAAACCTCAAGGACCCCTGGGGCTCCCCAAACCCCACATTGAGAACCAATGGTCTAGGTGGGGGAAGTTTGACTGTAGATCATTGTGGGTGGTTCTTACAAGGTTCAAAAGTTCTTGTCTTGCCAGTATTGTGAGGAGCACTGGAGAGGAAATCGCGTGGATGATGACACAGCAGCTGCAAGGAAACATGGCAGGGGAACTCACTTTGAACCCCAGAGACTGTTTAGGGTTTGATGTTTACGTCTGTGTTATTGTTGATGTCTCCAGCATCAGGCAAAAATGGGGCAATTTATTTAAAAAAAAAATGTCATAGCCTGAAGTCTTATGTAGTACAGGTCCAAAGTTTATAAAAATCCCACGTAAATCTTTTTTTACAAAGGTTGTTGTAATGTGTGTACCAGTAAAAATTCAGCATGATTATCCAAAATGTCTGTCCACTGCCATTCATTTTGATACTATAGTCAAAACAATAGACTTCTTTGTCTTCTTGTGTCACCTTCCCCCACTCCCAGCGCCCGTCTTGGATCGCATTCGGAGCAGACCCTCCTTGGCTACAACTGTGGTCAATAATTTTTCGCCATCAGCAGTGACTGGTCAGTTCAGGACCGCTCACAACCAGACGTGGTCACTCGTCTGAACGGCTTGTCAAATGGCGCTCCCCAGATGTTTTGTCTTGTAACTCGAGAATGGAATCACGCAATAGGTTGAGTGTGGTGACGATTGAAAGGCGGCAAATTCTACTTTTCAAAAATGTATTGGTTGATCGGCGAAAAAACAGACAGACAGACGAGAACAAAGTGCCTCTTAAACATCGGGCAAAAATGGGGCTATTTTTGTTTTTGACGATTGTATACTCAAAGTAATTTACGATTTATTATACTTTATACTTATAGCACATGCATGAGTCTGGTCTCTTTTGAAAGGTAACATTCTGAAGTTTATTACACAATAAAGAGACACCGCCGTCGGGCCATCTGATGTTAAAGAGGTTAAGAAAGTTAATTTAATACCTCATGATGAATGATACCCTGGATGTCCCTGCCACCCTTAATGCTGGGGCTGTTCATGATTGATTGATTGATTGATTGATTGAAAACTTTATTAACAGATTGCAGAATGGGTACAGTACAGTACAGTACAGCTCAATACATACAATTGTTAAGGGGATGCAGACCAGAGAAAGACTTTCGTCTTGTTTACATCAGGGTCCCCCATTTTCAATTCATCAACCACAATATTCAAGGCTTGATCTACCCTGCTAACAAGACTAAAGTCAGCTTCTAGGTAAGGCCTGTCTCACTGCCTGTCTATGGCCTGCCACCCCTGATAATATTGCCCTAGTTACCCTTACAGCCATCTTATGTATACTAACTACCAGACATGCATCTGTACCAATGACATGCAGTCTAACTATTTAGCTCTTTCACGTGGTAGCAGTCAGGGTTGCCCTTTGAGTCCCCTAATGTTTGCTTTGGCGATCAAACCCCTTTCAATTAAGTTGCATTCTTCCCCCCTATTCCAAGGTCAAGAGGGCACAAAACATTGGACATTCGTAACTATCTTGGTAAAAAGTTTGTACTAACAAATTTACGAAAATCCTCCTCCGGATTCCTGAACGCATGAAACGGTCTTCGTAAGTGGCCAACATCATCACAGCTGTGTCCCCATGGATGAAGGAAGTCACTCATTCTTAAACTGGAACGGAACAGAGGCCCGGAGAGGGGAGGCGGGGAGAGAAGTAAGGAGCAGGAGAGGGGAGCTGGACCAGGGGACCGAGGCCCGACGAGGGGGGGTGGGGACGGGAACAGAGGCCCGAAGAGGGTAGGCGGGGAGAGAAACAGGGAGCCGGTCAGGGAGCCTGGAGCCAGGGAGCCTGGAGCCAGGGACCGAGGGTAAGGACCCCGGAGCAGGATCCCGGACGAGAGACCCTCTAGCCGCCAGACTAGGGACCGGATCAGGAGAGCCGGAACAAAGGTGCGGTGGCGACGACCCCCGTAGCAGGATCCAACGCAGACCACGGCGAAGACCACGGCGAAGACCACGGTGAAGACCACGGCGAAGACCACGGCAAGGACCACGGTGAGGACCAGGGCGCCGACCACGGCGTAGAGCTGGACCAGACGGGGAGCCAGGACCAGTCGAGGAGCCGGGAGCCGGTGTAGCAGCTGGACCAGGTGTAGAGGCTGGGCAGGACATGGAGACCGGACCGGTCTCGGCGGCGAGGCGTGGCGTAGGATCCGGAGATGAGGAGCCTGGAACGGTGACAGCCGGTTCTACGCTGACCGGAACCAGGCTGGCAGCGACAGCCGGATCAGCTGTGGAGGCCTTGTTAGCGGTACTAGCCCCGCTCGCCCTCTGAGCCTTGCTAGGCCTCGGAGGTCTGCTTACTGCGGGAGCTAGGCTAACCGTGGGGCCTGAGCCAGCTGTAGGGACTAGGCTACCGGGCGGGACTGTACTAGGTGTGGACATCTGGTCAGCTTCAAGAACTAGGCTGACCGTGAACCTTGAGCCTAAGCTAGCAATGGGCACTGTGCTAGCTGTGGAGGCCTGGTTAGCTGCGGGGGCTAAGCTAACGGGTGGAACTGTGCTAGCTGTGGACGTCTGGTTTGCCTCAGGAACTAGGCTGACCGTGAACCTTGAGCCTAAGCTAGCAGTGGGGACTGTGCTAGCTGGGGAGGCCTGGTTAGCTGCGGGGGCTAAGCTACCGGGCGGGACTGTGCTAGCTGTGGACGTCAGGTTAGCTTCAGGAACTAGGCTGACCGTGAATCTGGAGCCTAAGCTAGCAGTGGGGACTGTGCTAGCTGGGGAAGCCTGGCTAGCTGCGGAGGCTAAGCTAGCAGACAGGGTTGTGCTAACTGTGGATGTCTGGTTAGCTGCAAGAGCTAAGCTAACGGGCGGGGCTGTGCTAGCTGTGGACGTCTGGTTAGCTGTAGGAGCGAAGCTAACGGGCGGGGCTGTGCTAGCTGTGGACGTCTGGTTAGCTGTAGGAGCGAAGCTAACGGGCAGGGCTGTGCTAGCTGTGGACGTCTGGTTAGCTGTAGGAGCGAAGCTAACGGGCGGGGCTGTGCTAGCTGTGGATGTCTGGTTAGCTGTAGGAGCGAAGCTAACGGGCGGGGCTGTGCTAGCTGTGGACATCTGGTTAGATGGAGGAGCGAAGCTAACAGGCGGGGCTGTGCTAGCTGTGGACGTCTGGTTAGCTTCAGGAGCTAGACTGACTGTGAGTCTTATGCTAGCTGGCCGGCTAGCTGCGGGGGGAAAGCTAGCAAACGGGGTTGTGCTAACAATGGGGAGCTGACGTGGCTACGCTAGCCATGGGAATCATACCTGGGATTCGGCTGGTGAATAGGGTAGTAGCAAGCGACCTAAACCCGTCCATGAGGGCAGCAACGTGGTCGGCCATAACCCGCATCGCTGGCTCCTGTGTCAGACTCTCCGTTGCGACCTTGTTGATCATCTGGAGCAGGAATACCCACTTGGCAGGTGAGTAATGCTCCAGATCACCGTCCACCATGCTACGGATGATCGTCATGGTATCGGCCACCTTGTCTGCTGTGCTCTTAGATGGTGCCGTCATTCTGTTACGGTTGGGGGTGATGATGAAGGCAGAGACGTGGGGTGATGCTTAAAGAAGGGTGTTTACTAACTAATCCAAATTACAATACAAACGAAAGGCACCACTACTAACAAAACAACGAAGGAAAACAAGAAAACGACAGGGGTAGACAGGCATGAACTCACTAGACATCAACAGGGAAGGCAGGCACGACACGGGGAAAACGAGGAGACAAAGATCCCAACAAACCACAAGCAATAAATACAGACACTAATTAACACTGATTACAATGGAAAACACCTGGGGGAAGAAGACACTAGAACAAATACAATAAACAACAATACCGAACAAGGACTAAACTAATACAACACACAGAATCAAAATGCCAACACAGAGAACACCTAAACAGACAACACTTCAAACATAGACACTAGTTGCCACAGCAAAATATTACTAACATGAGCAAGTAGGGTCAATGTTGACTGCAGCTTCTGCAGATGACCGCTAGATGGCGTTATGACCCTGGGGCATTGATTCTCCCAGACCTGAGGTGGTCTGGGTTTTTTTTTTTTTTTTTTTATTGATATTTTTGTACAAATCTTCCCATTATTTACAGCATATCTTTTCACAGCATAATATGCAACATCCAAGATTCGCCTTTTTCATTTTTGTGACAACATACAAAACATGCAAGAGACTCATACAAATACACTAATAACTGACATGGAAATTAAAGAAGCACTTACAAAAAAAAAAAACATACTATACACTGTGCATATACATCCCTGATATATATATATATACATACGTCATACGTTACATGTAGACCGATCTACCTGCGAGCAGGTATGTGCTGCATCTTTTTTTTTTTTTTTTTTACGTTTCAGCTATGTATGTGTGTGTCTCCTATATACTTGTGTATCCCCCTATGTGTCAGTGAAAGCCTATATCTCAACTATGTGTATATGTAGGTGTATGTATGTCTATTTCCTATACATGAGTATGTGCATGTATGTGTGCCCCTGACGTGTATACCTTATCCTTGTGTATATGAGTGCGTGTAAGCCTATTATGTACACATATGAATATGTGTATCCTAGATACTTGTATGTGGCTATATCTGCGCACATATGAGTGTGATAGAGACAGTGACCGTTCCATAGACACACCATCCGGACATAAAATATATGTACATATATACATAATATATTATAGAGCACAAGTACCATCAGATCAAATCCCCTTTTTCATATTCATCCTTGATAATATTGTAATCCCATCTTACTCATTTGTCCTCAGATCGTTCAGTCAGGTGTAGAAAACTGTCCCATATCTCAGCGAAAATATCCTCTCTCCCTGCGACTCTATACGTCACCCTTTCATATGATGCTGTCCGAAACATTAGTTCCATCCATTCTTTAAAAGTAATATCAGCTGGTCTGGGGTTGTAACAATTTCCTATTGCAATTATAGACGCAAAACAACACTTTATAAAGTTCTGAACCCCCCCCCCCCCCCCCCCCCCCCCCCCCCCATATACAGTGGTTTGGTCCACTAACATTACCTACACTGTAAACAATTACCAGCATTTCACAACATTTAACAGTATTATCTTACAGTGACATATTGTAATCAAGGCCCCCTGTAATATCCCAACAAATACATGTAAAAAAGACAGTATCCTTTGATTTCACATAATTTAATTATTATTTCACAATAAAATACTGCAATCAAAATCCTCTGTAATATCACATCAGATTTTGTAATCTCACTATAACATAGCAATATTTCACATAATTTAATTATTATTTCACAATAAAATACTGCAATCAAAATCATCTGTAATATCACATCAGATTTTGTAATACCACAACACATTGCAATGATTTCACAGCATTTAAGAGTGTCATATTACAACACCTGTGTAGTCTGCGTCACGATATATATATACACACACACACACACACACACACGCACACACACACACACACCTACACACACACACACACCTACACACACACACACACACACACACAGGGCCGCCTCAGGGGGTGTGCGAGCAGTGCGGTCACACAGGGCCTCGCGGGAAGGGGGGCCTCGCAAAATAAAAAATAAAAAAAAATAAAAAAAGTTTTTTTTTATTTATTATTCTTTTTATTTTTATTTTTTATTTTTATTTTTTTTTGCGAGGCCCCCCTTCCCGCGAGGCCCTTTTTCATCACAGACCTAAAATCTAGTTTTGCTTATATGCTTATATATTTCACATTAGACACGTTTGTAGAAGTGTCTGACTTGTTCCTGGGTCTGCAGTGACATACGGTACTCACTATTGGAGCTCTGGGGCTCTGCAGCAGACATACTATTGGTTTCAACGAAGGGAGTGGTTACTTACATCATGTGTAGTACGCCGGCGTGAGTCAGCTGCGTTTGACTATTTCGCGTGTGCAGCTTTTGACTATTATGCTTAGTTATGCCAGCCAAGACGAAGAGGTCGGTCATTATCAGTCGGTCGGTCACCAAGGAACGTTGACGAAAGGCCTCTCGCTGGCGGGACAAATGGCCGGAGCCTTGTCATGATGCAGTCGGGATATAGCCATAATGATGTCGGCTAGTAGCTAGCTTAGCTAAAGGCTAACTAGCGTTAGCTAACCTAGAGACATGCAGCCAAGATGAAGAGGATGGTCGTTTGGCAGATGAACTTCGTCAACTCCACGCGGTTGTCTCCATCCTCTTGGACGTTTGGTGAGTTTTTAACCTATTCTATTAACTCTATTCTATTCCCGCCGTGGACATCTCTCTCTCTCTCTTTCTCTCTCTCTCTCTCTCTCTGGAGCTAAACTGGCCGACTAGCTGTTGTAGTACTACTAGTAGCTAACGGTGTGTGGCCTGGTGTCAGCACCTGTATGTAGCCGCATAGCTTGCTTCTGCGTTAGCTAATGGTTAGCGATAGCCTGGTTGAGCTAACTGTTAGCCAGTTAGCTGTTTAGCTTCGATGTTAGCTGCCGGCTGCGCTCGGCTGGGAACGTTCGTTTGATGCTATCAGTTAGCCTTGAGTTAGCTGTTAGCTTGTGCTACGACCATTGACATTAGCCGTGAGAATAGCAGGGGGTTCTGGCACTCTGACTACGACATCATCTTTGACAGAAGATGTAGTCGGGCCTGCACCATGACAAGGCTCTGGCCATAGCTTATTTTTGTCCCGACAGCGAGAGGCCTTTCGTCAACGTGGAGATCTGTGTTGCGGCCTTTCGCCCTGCGTTCCTTGGTGCAGGTAAGATTAATGAAAATGTCATGACATTACCCCACTCTTCCTTCCTTCCCCTCCCGAATGTTTTGTTAATAACGATGTTTTTTTCCAGGCAAAACATATGTTACTTCACAACATTTGGAGATACGACATGTGCTGTGTGTGAATTCATTTGTTCGTTTGTGTAGCTTGGGTAGCGTTGGGCCGTTGGCCAAAGCTGTGTGTGGCCTGGTGTCAGTAGCCTACCTGGCTAGCCTTTAGCTGTCGGCCATTGGCTCCTTGCTGCTTTGTTTTCTCTGGTATAGACCCTCTTCTCTTTGGATTTAAGTGTTGATCTTCGTCCTTTTGGATCTATGTATATTCATGTTGCCTTTGTGAAGTTATCTTTTCCTTCTGTTTTGTTCCTTCATTAAAAGTTGAATATCCTTTAGGGGTCATCTTTGCTTATCTCTCTCATACATGCTCTCTCTCTAACACACATGCTCTCTCTCTCTCTCTCTTTCTAACACACACAGTCTGCCTATGGCGGCCTTTCTCGATGGCTAGGCTGTGCTCGCTGAGTCTGTACCTAGTCAAGGATCTTCAGTCACAGTGCTCAGGTATTCTGCCACTGTGTACTCTCTGTTTAGGGCCAAATAGCATTTCAATTTCTTTCCAATGTGTCTCTCTCTCTGTACACTGTATATTGACTGTAGAACGGGAGCTCTCTCTCGCTCTCTCTCTTGCTATATGTTGACTGTATCATGCCCAGCCTCGGGCAGCGCTATTATTTACGAATATGTTGACTGTATGAAAAAAAAAAAAAAAAATTATATATATAATTTTTTTTTTTTTTTTTTTTACCTTTTTGGGGGGGGGGGGGGGGGGGGGGGGCTCGCGTTTAAATCTCGCACAGGGCCTCGCATTTCTCCCAGGCGGCCCACACACACGCACACACACACACACACACACACACACACGCACACACACACACACACACACACACACACACACACACACACAAGCACAACCGATTACAATATCTCTCCCCAGGCTTTTTGCCTGGTGGAGATGATTAACATCCTTATTTAGAGAAGTACAGCATTAGTATCACGCCACTCCTGGCCTTGGTACCTTGACGCGGTGAGTGGGCTTAATCTAAAACCACAGGACATATTTCAGGTCAGTGACTTGTGCTGTTCAGTTAATCAGTTAATTATTTTACATCCCCACACGGGCAGTACCCCACTCACTGTCTATGGAGCAAGCCTATATACCCAGGTGAAATCACAAAGTCGAGGGTTCACTCTCCGATCTTAAAGGAACATGACCACCACCATTATGAAAAATGTGCTTACCGTCTTCTCCAGAGTAAGAAAAGATAGAGACCCATTTTCTCTGTGCATTCAGAACGCTATCTAGCTGCAGCTGCAAGCTAAACTCCAGGAGGTGTTTTTGGCCAACAGCTGGTCCATATCCGCTTCCATTTATTTGTGCATAACATAAAACATAAAAGCAGCATACAGGTATTTTCTTTACAAGACAACATTTACAGTTACAGCAGACATGTCGTGATTTGGGAAGTAATCCTCATTTAATAATTCCATGTTGATAAGAGTCCTCAAAGAAATCCATTGGACATGAACCAACAACACAAAGCATTTACATTTGTAAAGCATATTCAAATGAAGGGGTATGCATATTTGTCAGGCTCCATTAAATACTAAGTATGATGTATTGAGTAGAATACAGGTGTGTACAGGATGCCACCCTGGCAGTATTACATTCTGAACATGCATGACAAGAAAATAAGGGAATGGGAATCTTGATAGTTTTAAAGCTACAGTGTGCAGATAAATGAGTGAGTTTATCTGCCCAGTAGAAATAGAGCAAGCTCTGCAGCACTTTTCAAGCTCATCTACACACAACAATGGACTCCCAGAGGTACCAGCAGCTTTAAGATGAAAGTGATGCAGAGTTTGCTCTATTTCTGCTGGGCAGGTAAACTTACTCAGAAGTTGCCTACCGCAGCTTTAAGCCATACAACCTAAATATAATCATGTGCATCTGATAACAAATTACAGCAATCATCATGACTCTTCTGTTGTACAGTATGAATGTAGTTGAACTCTGATTCCATTTGTGCAGGTAAAGATACTGGCCTATATGAAGGATGTAAAAGAGACAATGTCTAAACGCATGTCACAGAACTGATACAAACAATAATACAGTAGCCTGATCTTAGAACAGCTGGTTTATTTTCAGTTATAATAGCTGTTTGGGCTCAGATCTCAGACAAGGCAATCTGGAAACAACCCTGGGTAAATAAATATAAAAAAATAAAACAAAAAGACACTTGGAAGTGGAATGCCTTTTCTATCTTTATCCCTTCACTGTCATAAAACATAGCCTATTGCTTTTGCATTTAAGGAGGAAATCCCATTTGTAATAATAGTAATAATAAATAAATAAATAAATAAATAAATAAATAAATAAATAAATAAATAAATAAATAAATAAATAAATAAATAAATAAATAAATAAATAAATAAATAAATAAATAAATAAATAAATAAATAAATAAATAAATAAATAAATAAATAAATAAATAAATAAATAAATAAATAAATAAATAAATAAATAAATAAATAAATAAATAAATAAATAAATAAATAAATAAATAAATAAATAAATAAATAAATAAATAAATAAATAAATGTTTCAGCTGTAATGGATGTAACGTTAGGCTTACTTAAACGAGCGTAGACAGTTTTAGTCAAGTCTTAGTACTATTCACTAATCTGGTCACATCATGGCTAATTGACATAGAAACATCAAAGTGAAATAGGGCTGGATGTATCCCATTAATGTGTTGTGGTGTGCAATTAAATTGTGCATTTATATTGCGCTTTTATCCAAAATGCTTTACAATTTTGTTCCTCACATCAGGGACGTGCACAGGACTTTAGAGGGGCAGGTGCTCAAAGGCTGAAAAGGGCACTATACCTGTGTGTGTTTTAACCGAGCGCGCGTAGCGCGCAACCCCACATTTTAAGGGCCCTTTTCGGGCGGAGGGCACCTTTTTTCGTTTTTTGGCGGGTTTTGGTGATCAAATATTGAATATTGAACTATAATAATCAGTGCAGGAGCTCACTTATCCTTAAAATACACTTTTATCACTGACTTAAAAGGCCCATACATCTCCATAAATATTCAGGGGGGAGGGAATAAGTGCTTACCCTACAGACTCCAAGAAGTGCTGTATATTCTGTATTGTTTAATATAAATGCATTTTTTATTCCAATCCCGATTTGTATTTGAGATTCCCAAATTCCCAAACTTCTTTGTGTCCCTCAATGAGTGTAATACTGTACCAGCAAGTTAAGTTAAGTTGTATGTGCCACAGTGGTTTCTATCATCATCATCATCATCACCACCCACGCTATGCATAAAATATAGGTCCGCCAAGAGGCACGCTGAGGAGGCCGTGCAAACTACTGCAATGGAATATGGGGCATCTCTCTCTCTTTACCTAATATTTTGATTCTGTCCTGACATTTTTCAGTTGGAAGGGCAGTGTATACCTATGCGTAACAAAAAAATTTAATAAAAAAAATTATTAATTTTTTCCTTCAAAAATGGCACTTTTTTATGAGGCTCAAAAAGGCAGGTGCTCAAGCACCCCTTGGGCTCTATGTGTGCACGTGCCTGCCTCACATTCACCCATTCACTCACACATTACACACCGACAGTGGGTAACCATGCAAAGTGCCAAACTGCACATCAGGAGCAATTAGGGGTTAAGTGTCTTGCTCAAGGACACTTTGACGCGCTGCCCGGGAGGAATGAGAATCGAACTGGGAACCTTCCGATTACCAGACGACCGATCTACCTCCTGAGCCACTGAGTTACTAGTTGGGATCACTGGTTGGAATGTACTTTCAAATGTGGCTGATTACCAGTGAACCTGTATTGAATCACCCTCTTGCGTTCAAAAGGTTTAACTTCAACGGACAATGATGGAAATCAATTAAAATAAAATACTTGTCATTAAAGGATAACTCCACTTTTTTTTTTAAATTAGCTTATTTAACATCTTCCCTGGAGTTAGACAAGAAGATGCATACCTTTTTTGTCTCTGTGCGTGCATTTTAGCTTTGGGAATAGACGCTCCGTTAGCATAGCTTAGCTTCATCACTGGAAGTGGGGGAGGACAGTAGCCTTACAGTGCCTTACAGTGTATTGCAAGGTCTGACATTGACCAAACTTGATATGCATGACCTTGGTGGGCTCTAGGTCAACTCCTGAAAAGGGGGTCAATGTCAGACCTTGCAATCAAAAGTTAGGGGCGCACTGAAATTATGGCAAGGGTTATTAGCCCCCTAACTTTTGATTGCAAAGTCTGACATTGACCCCCTTTTCAGGAGTTGACCTAGAGCCCACCAAGGTCATGCATATCAAGTTTGGTCAATGTCAGACCTTGCAATACACTGTAAGGCACTGTAAGGCTACTGTCCTCCCCCACTTCCAGTGATGAAGCTAAGCTATGCTAACGGAGCGTCTATTCCCAAAGCTAAAATGCACGCACAGAGACAAAAAAGGTATGCATCTTCTTGTCTAACTCCAGGGAAGATGTTAAATAAGCTAATTTAAAAAAAAAGTGGAGTTATCCTTTAACCGATCTGGAAAATATTCCAGAATTCAGGTCCTTGGCCTGCTGTCTGCCTACATTCAACGGTTCATCCAAATCGGCCCTGTAGTTAGCGAGATTACCTGCGGACAGGCCCGGACTGGCCATCGGGAGCACCGGGAGTTTTCCCGGTGGCCTGGCCTGCACAGATATAATTTTTTTTTTTTTTTGCCAGGCAATTGTTTCTAGTTGTGGCGGCGGCGCAGCGCGATAGTTAGATAACCTAGGTGGGTGGGGAACAACCAGGATTTCACTGTCTGCGACAGAGTTGGAGAACTATCTGACTCTCTCCCTCGGATTACACACACACAATGGAGCCGTGCTGCTGCTTGTGATTGGTGGAGGCGGGACCAGGCGATACAACTGATTGACAGTGGAAGCGGCGAATGGAATGGCAGATGACACTCTGCAGAATACTGTAACCATAGATATATAACAGCCAGGCAGTGAGCCAGGTAGTTTTGTAATAATGAAAGGTCTGTTATTTAATGTTTGTGTAAGGGCTATGTTAACTGTTGATGGGTAGTGCATCAGTAAAGTGAATATGGTATTGTGCTCTTGCTCTGTTTGAATAGGTGGAGAGAGTGGTTAACTGTATTATAATAGTAAATAGACAAATATGTTGTGCTCTTGCTTTTTTCTTTTTGAAGGTGGAGAGAGTAGCATTGCTAGTGCCACAACAGTTTTATTTGAGGTTCATAACAGTACATTGTACTAAGCAATTGTTGGCTCATTAGTTTGTGATTCACATGCACTAAAATTCACCAGAATGCAGGAAATTAAGTCTTTGTAACAAAAAAAAATCCTGGTGGGGGACCCCCAGACCCCCGCTTAAAAAGTGGCCTGACTGGGGCTATATTTCGCGCTATATCTCCCGGTATGAATTATTTCCCCAGTCCGGCCCTGCCTGCGGACAGCTAGAATTACACACTCACTCACACACACGCGCACACAACCGATCATATAATCTCCCTCCTGGCTTCTGTCTGGTGGAGTTAAAAAATAGTTGTAGTTCAACTAGTCCCTAGTTCTCCTCAGCACCATTTAAACCCTTCAACCAGTCCCTTGTGACGCAGGACTAGAGAACCTACTGGCTCTGCCCACATCGGTTAAGGTAGTAGTGGAATAACAGAGACGGCTGCAGACGAGAGGGAGAGAGGAAGGGGGCAGAGAGAGAGAGAGGGGAAGGGGGGGCAGAGAGAGAGAGAGGGGAAGGGGGGCAGAGAGAGAGAGAGGGGAAGGGGGGGCAGCGAGAGAGATAGAGGGGAAGGGGGGGACAGAGAGAGAGAGGGGAAGGGGGTTAGAGAGAGAGGGAAAGAGGAAGGGGGCAGATAGAGAGGGGGGAAGGGGGGGCAGAGAGAGGGAGATGGGAAGGGGGAGCAGAGAGAGAGATAGAGGGGAAGGGGGGCAGAGATGAGAGAGGGGAAGAGGGAGGGGGGCAGAGAGAGAGAGAGAGGGGAAGAGGGAGGGGGGCAGAGAGAGAGAGAGGGGAAGAGGGAGGGGGGCAAGCAAACAAGCGAACAAACGGGGAAAGATCTGAGAGCGCGAGAGAGAGAGAGAGAGAGAGAGAGAGAGAGAGAGAGAGAGAGAGAGAGAGAGAGAGAGAGAGAGAGAGAGAGAGAGAGAGAGAGAGAGAGAGAGAGAGAGAGAGATGACTCGTTTCTAATCATTCCACTGCAGACATCAGCTCCGCGCTATGGTAGCACCATTCCTGTGCATCTGGAGGGGGAAGCACAGAGCTAAAAATATACAAGAGAAGAGAAAGATGGAGAGAGAGAGAGAGAGAGAGAGAGAGAGAGAGGGGGGGGGGCAAGAGAGAGAGAGAGTGGGAGAGGGAGCGGAGACAATCTATGCCTATCTGTCAGTCGATTGGCCAGTTAAAAATGCATACAATTACTTCCAGCGTGCCGGGGCGAATGAGGCATTTACATATGCATACGTGAGGGTACTGCCTGGGCACTGAGACGAGGCAAGGAAAGGAGAGAAGGAGAGAGAGGGGGGGAGAGAGGGAGAGAGGGGCAGAGAGGGGGGAGAGGAGAGAAGGAGAGAGTGACGGAGGGAGAAAGAGAGAAAGAGAGAGAGTGAGGAAGAGAGAGAGGGGGAGGGAGAGAGATGGAGGAGAGAGAGAGGGAGTGAGAGAAAGAGAGAGGAGAGAAGAAGATAGTGAGAGAGGGAGAGAGAAATAGAGAGGGAGGGAGTGAGGGGAGTTGCAGAGAAAAGGGAGAGGGAGAGAGAGACGGGGGAGAGAAAGGGAGGGAGGGGGAGAAGGAGTTGCAGAGAAAAGGGAGATGCATTAATCTTTAAACACTCAACATGCAGATTTATTACAGACAACAGGAGGGACTGAATTAAAAATGGGGGTGAAAAGAAGGCAAATGTTAATATATAAGTATAAGAGGCGTGACAACACACGACGATGATACCTCCAGTCAGTCAGTCAGTCCGTCCGTCCTCTTTCTGTCGAGGGCATATTTTGCATATAGGGATCGCACGCCCATTATATATTAATTTATTTCTTTTTTACGCATTCTGTAAAAAGATAATTATTATTATTTAGCACTGTCATTTTGCTGTATTTTTTTGCTTGTTTGTTATTTTACATTTTACCATTAAAGTGGAAGCCTGAATGATAAGAGTACAAAAATGATTATCTTGTAGAATGAAACCTCACAATGGGAATCACACCACATCACACACAGTGGGCATCAGTCACTGCTGTTGGAACACGTGATGAAATCCTTGCATTTATTTATCATGAAGGTTCAGTGAGGGAATGAGAGAAACCCTGACCCCAACAGTATGATACACTACTATGTTCATCATTATTTCATAGCCACATTGTACCACAGACACAGGGCTAGATCCACAAAGAATGGATTGCACGGAGCAAGTTGCACCCTTACTTACAATTCATTATGAATTGAAAATGGGGGACCTTGATGTAAACAAGATGAAAGTCTTTCTCTGGTCTGCATCACCTTAACAATTGTGTGTATTGAGCCGTACTGTATTGTACCCATTCTGCAATCTGTTAATAAAATGTTCATTCAATCAATCAATCTGCACGGTGAATTGTATCCTTTACAGCAGTGGTCCTCAAAGTGAGGCCCGGGGTCCCTGAGGAGGTTCCAGGGGGTTCCCAGCTAAATGAGTAATAGCTTAATTTCACAAATATTTAATTAATATTTAAGTTTAGCCCAATGAGAGCATGTATAATAATGACTATTCTGATATTTTGTGTACACCGAACGTCTGAGAGAAACATATTTTGATCCTCTATACAGTATGTCCTGTACATATAGAGGTAACAATAAAGCTTGAACTTGAACTTGTATGGATGCACCATACAAAACACAATCAATCCCATTTTACAGACGACATTTGATCGATTGTAGAATTGTCATTTTTGTGACCTAGCTACTGTATATACGGATACAGTTATGCTTAGTGCACGTCAGGGGCAAATGTAATATTGGGCATAGACGACATTGATCCACTCACTGGCCTGCCCAATCAGAAGGCTTTTTTTCTATTAATATGTAGAGTCAAAGCTGGATCACAATTACTTAAACATTTTCTTCACAAACATAGCCACAACATTGGTAAACAAACTACCCTCCCACTCAGGGCATTATGGGGCAGAACACATAGTAGCATACTAGAAAAACCTAGGGGTCCGCAAAGACGACTTCAAACTAGAAACAGATGAGGTACTCATAAAACTGAGCGCCCTCCAACGTAACAAGGCCACTGGCCATGACAACATCCCCTCCAAATTCCTCAGAGACTCAGCAGCCGCCATCACCCCAGTCATCACACACATAATAAACCTCTCCATAAAACAGGGACACGTCCCCAAGGACTTCAAAATTGCGAGAGTGACCCCTCTGCACAAAAAGGGCAGCAAATTAGACCCAGGCAACTACCGCCCTGTTTCTATTCTTACCTCCATCTCGAAAGTCATGGAAAAAATTTTCTACGAACAGGTCGAAAATTACCTAGCGGAAAGAAATCTAATCTACGAATTCCAATCTGGTTTCAGAACATCCCACTCCACTGACACATGCCTTCTCTATTTGAACGACCACATCAAACAAGAGGTGGACGTGGGCAAATACTGCGGCATGGTCATGCTGGACCTACAAAAGGCCTTCGACACTGTCAATCACTCCTTTCTGATTGACAAGCTAAAAGCAATTGGTTTTGATAGTCTATCAGTGAGCTGGATGCAATCCTACCTTGAGGGGAGAGAACAGATGGTGGAGGTAAACGGTACTCTACCCCCCCCCCCCCCCTCACAGTGAGCTGTGGTGTTCCACAAGGAAGCATACTAGGACCGCTACTGTTCCTAATTTATGCAAATGACATGTCATCAGCTTGCGACTGCAACTTGTTCTTGTTCGCGGATGACTCAGCCCTGCTGGTCTCTGACAAGAACAAGTTACAGGTTGAAAAAACCCTCAGCTCAGAACTCGGCAGAATCTGCACCTGGCTCGCTGATAACAAAAAAAACGATCATTACACTTGGGTAAAACAGAGTCCATTCTCTTCGGATCAAATAACAAACTCAGCAAGACCGACGGCTTCTCAGTTACAGTGGGTGACAATATTGTCACAAGGAAAGATGAAATTACATACCTAGGTTCCATCCTAGAGGCAAATCTTTCCTGTGACAAAATGGCATCCAATGTAATAAAAAAAAGTCAACCAACGAACTAGATTCTTGTACCGGATCTCCTAAACAAGAATACCCTGAAGACTCTGGCAGGAGCACTCATTCAAGGGTACTACGACTATGCTTGCACCTCATGGTACCTAAGCACATCAAAGGCGCTAAAAACAAGATTACAAACATCACAAAACAAACTGGTCAGACTACTACTTGACCTTACTCCTAGAACCCACCTCACTCACCCCTGCCCACTTTGACTACCTAGGATGGCTTAGAGTAGACGACAGAGTACAGCAACTTGCAATGGGCCTGGTCTACAAGATACACTATACGACTAAGGTACCCATGTACATGTCAAAATATTTCCCAAAGGTCAGTGAATACCACGACCACAACACCAGAGGGAGCTCAACAAATCATGTTAAACCCAGATTCGGCTCAAACAAGGGACTAAACACGTTTCACAATTATGCCACATCAATGTGGAACGCCATACCCAAAGCTGTAAAGGAATGTTAATCCCTACCCACATTCAAAACCGCTCCTAAAGAGCACCTACGGGAGGCTGCAATTAGAAACTGGCCACCGTAAATGTCCAAACCCCCCCACCCCCTCCTAATGTACAGTATCCTCCCCACCGTCTGTATATATTCTCTCCCCACCATATGTATATTTCTCTCCCACCCACCCACCCCCTCCTAATGTACAGTCTCCTACCCATCATATGTATATACTCTCTGCCAGGATATATGGGTAACAGTACTGTATATTTGCATATCGAATATGTCACTTAATGTAACAGTACTATATACCTGTATGTCATGTATGTCCCTATGCCATAAATGTCATGATGTCATATATGCTGTGTATGTCATAAATGTCACTATGAATTGAAAATGGGGGACCCTGATGTAAACAAGACAAACGTCTTTCTCTGGTCTGCATCCCCTTAACAATTGTGTGTATTGAGCCGTACTGTATTGTACCTATTCTGCAATCTGTTAAATAAAGTTTTCATTCATTCATTCATTCATTCATTCATTCATTCATTCATTCATTCATTCATTCATTCATTCATTCATTCATCATCCAATGCATAGCAGTCAATGAATACGGCTAGATATCTCTTTGACTATGTGACCAATAACAAGATTAAATGTGCTTCTTGTTTATCATATGATGATGATATGTCAGATTTCTTGAGTGGCAGTGCATTTAACAAATGCCAGATAGGTTGAATGAAAGAGGAGGGGCCGCACCCTAACGTTACAGCCTGAGCAGTGTCTACACAGAGGAAGGGAAGCCTCCCGCTAGCGAGCTGCTTTGAATGTAGGTTAACCCTTTCACTACCACACTACAGACGGTTAACCTTCTGTAGTGTGGTAGTGAAAGGGTTAACCTTATGTAGTGTGGTAGTGCAAGGGTTAACCTTCTGCAGTGTGGTAGTGAAAGGGTTAACATTCTGTAGTGTGGTAGTGAAAGGGTTAACACTTTGTCGTGTGACAGTGAAAAGGTTAACCTTCTGTATTGTCGCAGTAAAAGGGTTAACCATTTGGTAGTGAAAGGGTTAAGGTTCTGTATCGTATGGCTCCGCTCGGCGTCACTACTGCACTATAACTCGCTCGTGCACGCGCACTGAATAAAAAATTCCACAATGTACCTTTACATCCCAACATCCGTCTGGCCACACCCCTATCAGCTTACCTACATAAGCAGGGGTGGGGCCACATACTCGCCTCCTTCTTCGCTTTCACCACAAGGAAGTGCCTTCGGTAGATCCCCACTTGACGAGGTTGTTAGTAGAAGAAAGTTGGAAAACAAGAGATACGTTGACATCAGTGGAGGTTTCTCTATGACAACACGTGAAACACAAATTCACTCATAATTCATAATTATTATTCATTTACATATATATATACATTTATTTTATTTATATATATATAAAAAATTTATTTTTTTAATTATTATTATTTTATATTTTTTTATTAGAAACGTTTTCCTCTGTAAAAAAAATGCCAGTGCATTTTTTCTTTTTAAAAAATTGCCAAAATTGACAGCTCTGAGCAGGCCTGCACTGCAGTAATGACTGCAGTAATTATTCGTGAAGAAAACTTCACAGGTGTGACCCAATGTTATATAAATAATAAATAACAGCCAATCGAAATAGGCTATTAACTTCGTCTAAGCACGGTCTGTGCAGTTAAACTCTTGCCATTGAATGGAGGATTGATTGATTGACAGCCCTTGCCATCCAATACATGGAGGTTGAATATGATTGGCAGCCTTGCAAATCCAATCAGAGATTGCTGCATTGCAAAGTCAAAACGGGTCCATCTGCAGGTTAGGTTTAGCTCTGGCCAATCTCAAGTTTCTCAAGTTTCTTTATTAGTTGTCATACAGAAGTACAGAATACTTTTATACAAAATGTAACAGAAATAAGCATTTTGTATAAAAGTATTCTGTACTTCTGTACAACTAATAAAGAAACTTGAGAAACTTGAGATTGGCCAGAGCTAAACCTAACCTCCGACCCTGCAGATGGACCCATTTTGACTGTTTGAAAGAGCAAGGAAGTAGTTTAGTTGTTGTTTAGTAGAAGTAAGCTGTACAGCTATAACAAGTAAAGTCAGGCTAAATTAAACTTTGCGCCAACATTAGGACAGAAGTATAAACCAGCAACTGAGCAACATGAAGAAGTGGACTTATGCATCTGGATCAGAAAAAACGTTGTGGATGAAAAAGTAAGTAGGCTAGTGTTTGTAAAAGCTTGTATGCTAACAGTAGCTAGCCAGCTTAGCCTACATCACAATGATAATCACCAAGCTAACTTACTGTACACACTGTAGGGCTGGGCAATTAATCAAAACAGAATCGCGATATCGATTCATAGACCTATGCAATCTCATTTCTAAGTTATGACTATTTTTTTTTTATTACATTTTTTTTTTTTTTTTTTACTTTTTTAATTATTTTATCTGGGTTGAACATGATTTGTGGAACTCCCTCTGGTGTTGTGGTCGTGGTATTCACTGACCTTTGGGAAGTATTTCGACATGCACATGGGTATCTTAGTGGTGTAGTGTATCTTGTAGACCAGGCAAGTTGCTGTACTCTGTCGTCTACTCTAAGCCATCCTAGGTTGTCAAAGTGGGCAGGGGTGAGGTGGGTTTTAGGAGTAAGGTCAAGCAGTAGTCTGACCAGTTTGTTTTGTGATGTTTGTAATCTTGTTTTTAGTGCCTTTGAGGTGCTTTGGTACCATGAGGTGCAAGCATAGTCATAGTACCCTTGAATGAGTGCTCCTGTTAGAGTCTTCAAGGTATTCTTGTTTACCAGAGAGGAGATCCGGTACAAGAATCTAGTTCGTTGGTTGACTTAGTTCTATTACATTGGATCCCATTTTGTCACAGGAATGATTTGCCTCTATAGGATGGAACCCAGGTAGGGAATTTCATCTTTCCTTTTAAGATAAGATAAGATATTCCTTTATTGATCCCCTTGGGGAAATTCAGGCATCATAGCAGCATGGGGGAAGGGGGGGGGTACAGGTAGTGAAAACAACACAAGCAGTGTAAACAAATAGGTCAATATAATTTACTATCTAACTAACTGAAATATATTTTCACAGTGTCACATAAGGTGCAGTATGCATAAGGTAGTGTTATAATTTACTATCTAACTAACTGATATATACATTATTCATTATTCACAGTATCACAGTATCCACATAAGGTGCAGTATGCCTAAGGTAGTGTAAGTTGTCCTCCTTGGGTTCCTATAAGTCCCAGGTCGATGTCTGGCAGCAGTTGCTGCCCACTGTTGTGGAGCCTGATGGCCACTGGTATGAAGGACTGTCCGAGGCGGTTAGTTGAGTGTCGGGGGGGTATGAGTCTGTGGCTTCCTTGTCACCTTCACCTAATATGTTTTGATCTGGTCAGGTGCGCTGTCACCTAAAATGTTTTGATCTGATCAGGTGCGCTGTCACCTAAAATGTTTTGATCTGATCAGGTGCGCTGTCACCTAATATGTTTTGATCTGGTCAGGTGGGCTGTCACCTAATATGATTTCATCTGGTCAGGTGCGCTGTCACCTAATATGATTTCATCTGGTCAGGTGCGCTGTCACCTAATGTTAATATGTTTTCATCTGTGTCCACTGACCACTGACACACAGTGGGGGATGTTTTAAAAATATAATTTTATATATAATATAATACAATAATTTGTGCTTCACCTAAAAATTTGGTCAGCAGCCTCCACTGGTTGACATCATATCTTTATTTTCTCTCTCACTATTTTCGAGAAAATACGGCGATATTGTCTTCGTTACTGAAGTGTCTGGAAGATGATGATCATTCTACACCTCCACCGGTTTTTTCGTATTAGGAGTTCACGCCGCTGACATGCCTCCCAACTACAATCCTCCTTGCTGCGGCTGGATGGGGTAAGACCCTCCAGCAACACAGCTGGACTGTAGGACGCACCGACGACGCACCCTAACGAGGAAATGTGGGCATGGATGTTCGTTATCGGAAGATCCATGTTCATGTCGGCTACAGCCCAGATGGGACTTGTGCTGGCTCCGCCGGATGTCTGATAAAATCACCGTTGTAAACTGTGTTGACATCTCTTTTTCTCTTCTCTCTTAAAGGGGAGGAGGGTTTCAGACGGCGACCTGTCGGAAGTGTGGCTTGTTATATCGTTTGTGTACGGGTTCAGGTGTAGCTGCTTAGCTTTCGTGCTAGTTGTGACCTACCTGTTAGCCGCGCAGCTGTTAGCTGTGGCGTTGGCTCGCTGTGTTTACCAGGCTGGTATACGTTAGCTTGTGGCTATCAGCCGTTCGGCTGTTAGCTTAATAATGCTACACTGTTGAACGTTCTGTGACTATAACATGCTTTAAACACTCTGGCTACGACGTCATCTTTGACAGAGGATGTTAGTCGAACCTACCCGGAGCCCGGCCGGCGAGGACTGCGTCAACAAGGAGAACCGTAGCGGCGGGATGGAGCAGCGACGCTGGCCGTGTCGTCAACACAGATGCTGTGTTGACTATCGGTGCCCTGTTAGAGACTGCAGTTCGCTTGGTCTGCGCTCACGGTAGGAAAGGTCCCGACCGGACCTTGAACACTTCTTCTTTCTTTCCCTTCTAAATGTTTTGTAAATAACGATGTTTTCCAAAACGAGTGTTGCTGCACTACATTTAGGATACGACGCGAGTTGTGTGTGAATTGTCTTGTCACTGGTATTAGCTTCTCCATGCAAATCGGGTTGTTTGTTACAGATGTAAAAATTATCTGGTTTGTTGTGTGTTCATGTACCATGTACTCACAACTAAGGGGGTTAAACTAACCTATAAAGCTATGCTTAGTGACATATGAGTGAAGAATGAATTCTTTTCTCAGCCTGTAATGACAATGAACAGTGTGTTCACATATTAACACTTTAACTGCCGGAGGTTAAATTCATGACCATGCATGGGTTGCCAGCTCTATTTGTCTATGGAGAAGTTCCCCTTCTTTGCAGGGCTATAACTTTTTTGATTATATTGCTAGATTGCCATTATTAGGGCCCATTCAATGTCCTATATGTAATGTTCAGGGTGAAGCAACGTTAAACTTTTTCATTCACATATTCATACTAAAGTATGGTCTAAAGTATAAGTATGTTTTCATCTCTTTCTGCAGCTTTCTCCAGAACGTGATCTATAGCCCCAAATGCATTATATTGATGATGAAATACAGTTTGATGGCAATCGGCGCGATATAAGAAATTCCAACTGGACATGGTTCTAGAAGTTACTACACGTCATCTGATGTTGACCGGATGGCCGAGGGGGCGTTTATAATTCCGTGGGCAGCGTTATACCATTCATCTAATTTGGGTCATATGTTCATCAGATCAGTTAGTATAGAAGACATTGAAAAATAACGCTGAATCTTACCGTATCTTCCTCGCGCCGTTGGGCGATGAGCGTGGAGTATACATTTTCCTATTATGGGATGTTGAAATACCCGGTCCATTTCCAGGTTGTATAATGGTATATACGTCCAAATCATGTTGTTTATCGAGTTATTGGCAACGGATCGCTATGTATTGTGACGAGCTAGAGTGCCGGGACCTATACCGAGTGCCCGGAAGTAATATGGGTGAACAACACATCGTCCAAGTAACTTCCTGTTTGGCGATTGCGCCGATCGGCCACCAGATGGTGCTCTTGAACCGCTAGAGGGTTCAATGGGGCTTTTTGGTGGGTCTCAGGCCAGCGGATGGGAAATATGAATCCGATCACAGATTTTTGAAATATTGATATCAAAGACGAGTTACGGCGTCTTCGGCAACTTGAGCATGGCGGGGAAGGACGCCTAAACACGTCTTTCGTCACTTAAAGTGTTAACAGGTTTACCTGTTCAACTGGCCGTATTAAGGGTAAGGTAGGAGGGGTGTTCCCCCCGGTTCCCTGGGGACTTCCTCACCCTCCTCTCAGACATGTTGTTTACAATATATTGTGTCACTGTGTGGTGGGATACGATGTAACCCTTAGCTTGATTGCTGGGGATGTGCTAAAACTGCTTGAGGAACTGTATTTTCCTAAAAGAAAAGATTGTTTGGTCACTTTTCGTGTGTGCTTAGCAAGGCCTGTGGCCGATACTAATCGAGAATTGTGTATTCTCTCATTATGAAAAACGGCGTTCCTCTGTAGAGTGTATTGCCATTTTTTGTGGTGGTAAAGGGTTGTGTGTATCTTGTGATCTACAACTGGGTTGGGTTGGCCACAGAAGCACATGTGTAAGTCTGGTCCCGGGGCTCTTAAGGGGGCCCTCTCTATTCTGTGTTTTTTCCTTAGTAAAAATCAGATAGCAGGTTAGCACATGAGCTGTGTGAAGCTGTTAGACGCTTCATGTAGCTGACTATGAGTTCAAGTTTCTGTTAGGGTTTGAAACCGACCTCAAACGCACGGCACAGACAGGTAGTTCAGAGTTAGCCAAATACTAGGGCGTATTTATTTTCAGAGTCAAAAAGGAGCAAGTAACAATCTTGAAACAAAGGGAGACTGCCTTCAGCAGAGTTATCTGCGGCTCTGCAGATCCTCTTGGTGTTCGAGGTGGGGAAACGGTATTGACGCTGAAGCGGCTCTGCAGATACTCCCAGCTTCAACTCGAGGTGGAAAAGAGAGAGAGAGAGAGAGGTAAATAACAGTCCACATCACACAGAGGCAGTGCGGTCTCTTCCTCCCTTAGCTGAGTCAGAACAAACAAAACGATATCTTCAGTGTTCACCACAACACACAATTTAGCTGAGGGTCAGTGCAAAACAAAAACGATAAACTTCTGTGTCTCTTCTAAACACACACCCCAGCTGAGTCCAGCGCAAACAAATGATAATCTTCAGTGTCTCCTTTAACACACAACTTAGCTGAGTCAAGTGTAAGCAAAAATAGAACTCTTCAGTGTTCTTCAAAACACACAAAACAGAATCGTCCAAAAAAGGGTTTGGTTCAAACTCACCAAAGCGCAAGAGTAAAGCGGGTAAACGAGGCGCAGCTCAAAAACGGGGGACAAGGTCTTCACCAGCGGCAATCCACAGATGTCCTGGAGGGAGAGTAGACGAGGCACAGCAACGGGAAACAACAGGCAGAAACAGAAGTATTCAAAACGACCCGACATCGATTGAAGGGAAGTCCCAGTATAAAAAGCCTCTGGGGCGCTAATCAAAAATTATGACAGGTGCGCGCTGGAATTGATACTTGCTCCAAAAGCGTGTGGCGGGGAATGCACCAATCAACACCTTAAAGGAGCGGAGCGTGTGGCGGGGAATGCATCAATCAACACAGTACCTTAAAGGAGCGGAGCGTGTGGCGGGGACTGAACCAATCCTCACAGTTTCAAGTTTCAAGTTTCTTTAATAGTTGTCATACAGAAGTACAGAATACTTTTATACAAAATGCTTCTTATTGTTACGCTCCAGAGACTGTGCAAGACAAGATAAGTATGAAATAAAATAACATAGTATAGCATGTAAATTAGAAGTAAAAAATAAGGTCACAGTGTTCAGTATAGACATATGTACAATGTTCGATGCATAATAGACGTAACTGAGTTACCATATAACAATATACTATGCAGTGTACTAATATACAATACTATATAGTGCAAAGCAGAAATGGGATGAGGTACAATTTAGGTACAATTTACAGTAGGTGTACGAGTTGTAGTGCAAATCCTTTATCAATAAATATAAAGTGTGTTTGTGTGATCTAAAGTGTGGAGAGTGGGTGCTGCAGTGTGTTGTTTGTTTAAGTGAGTGTGTGCGTGTGGGTGTGTGTGCTATGTGCAATTGATGGTTGTTGCATAGTGTTTATTGTTCGTTGAGCAGCCTGATGGCCTGGGGATAGAAGCTTCTTCTGAGTCTTTCTGTGCTCACCTTAAGACTCCGGTATCGCTTGCCTGACCGCAGCAGTTCAAAGAGGCAGTTGTTCCGGTGGCTGGAGTCCTTGATGATTCTCTTCGCCTTCCCCCTGCACCGCTTGTTGTAAATGTTCTGGAGGGTGGGAAGCCCCCCTCCAATTGTGCGTTCGGCTGAACGTGTCACTCTTTGTAGTCTGCTACGGTCTTGTGCAGTGCTATTCCCAAACCAGGAGGTGATGTTGCCAGTCAGGATGCTCTCTATTGTACATGAGTAGAAGTTCCTAAGGATCTTCTGACTGACTTGGAACTTCCTTAGGCGCCTGAGGAAGTAGAGGCGTTGTCGTGCCTTCTTCACAACACTGTCAATGTGTGTGGTCCATGTCAAGTCCTCGGATATGTGGGCTCCGAGGTACTTGAAACTGTGTCATACTCTTTTTTGTCGTTACATCGTATCATGGGTGTGGGGTCGTAAAGGGGTGAACTGGTAATCCTTTCCTCCTCTTCTTTGATGGGCAGGGGTTAAGACCTCCTGTCCTTCAAGGTTCCTGTCACGTTGCTGTTCGGCACGTTACAGGGTAAGAGGGGGGGGGGGGAGTTTCCTGGTCCCACGCCCTGGAATATTGGGCGTGTGCACCGCAGAAATCCCCCCGCCACAGAGTACGTCACTGTGCGCGTCTCTGTTGGTAAGACTTCCGTGAGCTGTTCAGGTCCATATGATGGATATGTTTCAGGGAGGGGTCAGGGCTCCTCCTCACGAAGCTCCTACTCGGGCCTTCTGTGAGTTAGGACTCTCCTTCCATGTGAGGGAGCCTCCTCAGAGTGCAGAGCCTCCTCCTCAGATTGTCAAGGTGAGTAGAACTCCAAAAAGGAGTCCTGCTCTATTGTGTGTGTATTCGATTCAATTCGATTATTGAGTGTGTATGGGTTCAGTGCCTCCTCCTCGGAGAGCCCTAAACCAAAATTTTACATGGCTCAATGTTGCAATATATTCTTTTCAATCTATACAGCTCGCATGGGAAGTCTCTCTGGGGATTTCCGTCTCCTCCCTATTGGGAGGGTGGTGGGATGTAAAAATGTACAACATTTTTACCCTCAGCCTGCGTCACGAGGGATTCATGTCAGTCTGTGTTCTTTCTTTTTTGGATAAAAAGAGGAAGGTACATGAAGCACGACGGCTCCGTGTCGTTCTCCCAGGCGACTTGGAGGAACAATGTTTGGTGTCTGGCTAGACTATCCATTGATGTGTTTGGGTCTCGACGCATACATAGTGCTGGCTCGGTGTGTTTCTGTTACAGGATCACACAGGGGCTGAGTGCGCCTTGGTTGCTTGTTAAAACAGCGTTTTTATAGGGCAACTGGGATGGAGTTTTGTCTCTTCCGAGCGCCAGTTTACTAGGTTGTCTCGATGAATTCTCGTTCATATCTGGGGGATGTTAACGGAATAGATCTGAACATATGTAGAGGGGTCTCACGCCCTTGGGGTGGGCCACTGAGCACGGTCTAAATGGGGACCGTCTGGGTGGCGCCCTCTTTTCATGTTTTAGATCGACACGCATACCTACCCACTCTCCTGGAGTGGGCATGTCGGCGTGATTAGGACACGGGACTGGTCTGGTCACGCTGGTCCAGGTCAGTTAACCCGTTGTCCGCCGGGGATGCAGATCTGCTGTTCTGGTACCCTGAGGGACTTGTGCTTTTTTCGGGGGGGAAAAATGCCAGGTCGGTCCGGGTGTCACAGGGTTAGGCGCTATGGAGACCCTTGTTGGGTACATATTGTACTCTGCACTGTCGTAATGGCTTACGGCCATGCCAACCTGTACACGCCCGATCTCGTTCGATCTCGGCCGCTACGCTGGTTTGGTCCTGGTTAGTACTTGGTTGGGAGACCGCCTGGGAATACCAAGGGCGGTGTGCTTGGGGCTGATTCTCCATTCTTTTCGCTCCTCTCTCACGCGTGGCGTGGAGGGGGCTGTTGGGGTGGTCTTGGACCTCCTCTGGTAACTCTGTGCTTCCCGTGCCGCCGGGCCCGGTCCGAAGTAATGTTTCGTCGACCCGTAGGCCTGGAATAACCCTTTTTTTAAAAACTGCAACACTTGTACTGCGGTATGATACCCGCAGGTGTGTTTTGGAGTTTTTCCTGAGGGGTTATAGGGACAACCACCGCATAGGGTAACGACAGGGTGGTTGGTTCCCTGGTGTGTTGGAGCAGTATCAACTCCCGGGTTGTCCGGTTGAGTGTGCCCCTGCACGTTCATGACGTCTGCCAATCAGCCTTCTCTGCCTCAACCCCTCTGGGTGGTTTTTTTTTAAAGGAGGCTTTGTCATGGTGATCAACAACGCCAGCATACGCCCCTTCCGCCGGGGCGGCTGTTTTCAGCTGACTCCTTTGGCGCCTGTCTCGTCCGCAGTGCTCCAGGCTCGGGTTACAGCCTGTTGCCTGGTTTCCCCGGTACGCTGCCTGCTTCCGTTGGTTAACCTTTTGAGTGCTTACGGCCGTGCCTGTTCTGCAGGGTCAGTATGCCAGGCGGTGTGCTATTGGGGGGAAAGGGCCCGCTCTTGGAGGGGCCTGATCGAATACGCTGGCGATGTGGGGGGCGGTGTCACTAAGTGACCGCCTGGTGGGGTCTTGATGCCTGGCGTCATTGACCTCTCCGGGCCCCCGTTTTCCAGGGGATCCAGTCCCTTCGGTGGGTCTGGGTCTTCCTTCGCGCTCCGCTGCTACGGCCTTGCCACGGGGTTGGGTTTGCTCTTGACCCCGTGATTTCTGGGGGCAGAAACGAGGTTGTTCCTTCCGTTCGTTCCCGGGTGGCATGCGGGTTGTGCGTGTGTGTAGTCGTGGGGTCAAGCCACGGTCTGCTCACCCTGTGCGTTGAGTTGCTTGAGTGCCTCTTCGCACGGTTGGGTCCGTCGCCCTCCCGGGAACCTCCAATAGGGGGGGTGCCCTCCATTAGGGGGGGTCGGGGGGGCTCGGTCCTCCCCGATCTGATGATTGTGGGGGGCCTCAGCGTGGTACATTTGTCGGGCGATGGCTCTCGCTCGGCCTCCCTTGTGCAGTAGTGACGCCGAGCGGAGCCATACGATACAGAACGTTAGGTTATGGCTATAACCAAGTTCTGTGAGTATTGGTGACGCTCGGCGTCAGACGCCGCTGCTGCCCTTGATCTCACCTTGTGGTGAAAGCTTGGGAAGGAGGCGAGTATGTGGCCATACGGATGTTGGGATGTAAAGGTACATTGTGGAATTTTTTATTCAGTGCGCGTGCACGAGCGAGGTACAGTGCAGTAGTGACGCCGAGCGTCACCAATACTCACAGAACTTGGTTATAGCCATAACCTAACGTTAAATCATGGTGAAACAAAGCCATTTCCTTACGTTTTTCACAAAAATACATTGTGAGGAGCAAGAGGAAGAGAAGTTCAGCCATTATTCTCAACCCAGACATCTGCTTCACCTAGACTTGTTTCTCCTCAACAAGTGCTAACTAGCCAATGAGATGTACAGCCAGCCAGCACCCAGTTTTCAGTCGCTGCGGAAGATGCAGAACATGGACACAGCCTTTCCATCACTCGCTCAAGTACTTGATTCCCCAGACATATTTCCCAACATTAATGATTTCCTATGTCATCATCATCACCCTACACATGACAAGCATAAAAATCAAATCAAATCAAATGTATTTGTAAGGCCCGACAACACACTCTAATGTCCCCATGGGCCGGACACGTCTTCTTTTAACAAGTCAAGAAGAAACATCGCAATAAATCAAGAACAAAACAAAAACACCATGAAATCCAAAATAAAATGTAAAATAAATAAATAAATGCAACACTCCCAGACATACCCCACGCAAAGGTAAGGAAAAACTCACAAAAAATCAAGCAATAGGAAAAAAGTACCACAGGCAATGTGGAGGGGAGAAGGGCCGTTCAAGGGATGTCGGTGATAGTAGTGTTGCTATAAAACAGGCGAAACAGTTGGTAAGTATGTACATATAATGTGTAATGAAAAGGGGTGTAAAAAGTACCCAGAAATTATACTTAAGGGAAAGTATGGGTACCGTCTCAAAATCATACTCAAGTTAAAGTCAGAGTATCTGGCTAAAAACACACTTGAGTAAAAGTCTAAAAGTTTCTAATTTTAAATGTACTTAAGTAGTAAAAAGTTAAAACTTTTTTTCTGACTGTCTATTCTTCTGATAGCAGGTGTTTAATCAAAGATCCCCGCTTTCTAGTCTTGCATAAGGACCAATCAGCATGGGTATGCGCGGGTTAATTTTCCATTGATGGGGATTTGATTGGCTGTTTTTGGCTGGATTAATAACGTTACCGTTAGTTCGGCCAGAGAAACAAATATACTAATTAAAATGGTTGGACCTGCGAGATTTGTACTTTGTAGGTCTGAATTTTAAATGTAAGGAGTAAAAAGTATGTTTTTATTCTCTGAAATATAATTGAGTAAAAGTACAAGTATACAAACCTAATAATACTTGAGTAAAGTACAAATCCCCCAAAACAGTACTTAAGTATTGTAACGAAGTACAATTACTCAAGTACTTTACACCCCTGAATGAAACACAAATAAGTACATGCAATAGCAACTAGGGTACATACGAACATTTTGAAAGATTGAAAATAGAGCTTAAAGACTATTTCTAACTCTCAATCTGTCATTTGGGCATCAGGGGCGACATTGGCTCAGGAGGTAGAGCACTTGTCTGGTAATCTTTTTTTTTTTTATCTACTTTTTCTCCCCATTTCTATTTTTCTCCCATCCCAATTTCGTATTATCCAATTCTTCCCTCCCCTCTCTCTCGAGCGTTGCTAGACCATGCCTCCCACTGGTCGGCTGCAATGTGGACGAAGCCTTGCATCACGTGTCCCCTCCGGTACTCAAGGAGGCAGCCGTCGCCTCTTTTCACCTGTACAGCGCGGTCTCTCAGTGGCGAGGAGTAACACGTGGGATGCTCACGCTGCCCCCGATACTTCCTGATTCTGCTGCACAGGCGCACCAACCGACCTGTAGGAGTCTCTGTCCACAACGTCCGATCCCCACCCACTGGCTTTCCCACCCCCTAATACTGCCAATTGTATTAGTATGAACGACCAGCCAAGCGGGAAGCAACGCAGAGAGCTGGGCTCGAACCCAGCATCTCCTGCGTTAGTGGCCAGCGCCTTGCCCACTGCGCCACTTAGCCGCCCCACTTGTCTGGTAATCTGAAGGTTTCCAGTTAGATCCGGCTCCTGCCTGCTGCGCCCCTTACTGCTCCCACTAAGCAGGTTGGTGCCTTGCATGGTTGCCTGCGTGTATGTGTGAGTGAATTGGTGAATGTGAGGCATAAATTGTAAAGAGCTTTTGATAAAAACACTGTATGAATGCAGTCCATTTACCATTTACATTACACTGACTGAACTCTGCTCTCGAGCATGTCTTGAAAAACATACTGTAGGTGCGTGAGACACCGGCATGTTCATGCTATCCTCTTCAGTAGAAACTGACTGAATCGTTGGACTAATTGAAGTGTTCAAAACACCATCATCAATCAATCAATCAATCAATCAATCAATCAATCAATCAATCAATCAATCAATCAATCAATCAATCAATCAATCAATCAAACTTGAATACAGACTCATGGTCCAGTCCAGATAAAACAAATAAAACATACACAACCTATATAAAATTAAACACAACAGGCAAAAATAACATAACTTAAAATACACATTAACGTCCGACAAATAGACAATTGTGCCAATGTCTCCACATCGATGAGTGGTATCGTGTGGCACTGAGCCTAATGTCCGTTAAGACCAGAATGATCTAATTTCCAGAGTAATTTAGCCGACAGATGAATTTATACATACGATTTCTTAAAACAGCTTGAAAGGTATTGACACGTGCAGCCACAAACATCTCACTTGCACTACACCTTCTAGGTCTTTTGAGTAATATTCTCATGGCATCATTATAAGCTACCTGAAGTCTCTGCAAACTTGCTTTTTTGTAGCTTGACCACAAGTGTGGAGTATAAAGTGGTGTACAGTATCCTGGCTCTGTGATGACGTGAGGGTTCTCAGGTGTGTAGGCCGGCCCAGGTAGGCAGAGTGATGGTGAGGCGGCAACAGGAAGATACCCATATAAGGCCGTGGAGACCTGCTGACCGACAGGGGAGAGAAAGGCCCTGGCTGTGCCTGTAACAGGTGTTGTACCAGGTCATGTTCTGGTGTCATGGTTTATGTATCTGTTGTACCAGGCCATGTTCATGTGTCATGGTTTATGTAGCTGTTGTACCAGGCTATGTTCTGGTGTCATGGTTTATGTATCTGTTATACCATACTATGTTCTGGTGTCATGGTTTATGTAGCTGTTGTACCAGGCTATGTCCATGTGTCATGGTTTATGTATCTGTTATACCAGGACATTTCCCAATATTAATTAACCAGATAACTTCAACAACAATCATCATGTCTACTGTGATACAAATAATATAGGATTAATGACATTGTAATGTTCGGCCTGCCCATGGACTGTTCTCCCCTGCTCTGCCTTGCCTTGTGTCAGTAGGGGAGACTGGGGTAAGTTGTGCCACTTTTTATATTCAGGATCACTACATGAAGGCAATTATAGTTTTGTTGCTAACTGATATATCAGCATATATTTCAGAATGTTGTGAATCTCTACAGACAATCTGAATCAGGGTGAACATAACCGTTTTGATAATATAGCATGTCCATGCACAACTGACCCCATGTATGGGTAAGTTGAGCATAGGAGCAGGGTAAGTTGAGCCATCTCCCTCCTTCCACCCCTACTTCCTCCCCCTGCCATCCCTTCTACCCTCCCCTCTTCTAACACCCCTCCCCATATACCCCCACCTCCTCCCCTCCCTGGATTAAGATATTCCACAGTTATACAGTCTGTACTGAATTAAATAACAGTCACTACTTCAAATCTGTATGTATTTATTATTTATTAAACACAATTCAGCCTAGCTTTGCTTTATTATTGCATTTAGGCCTGAACTGAAACACCGGCTCAATTTGCCCCTGGCCAAATGGCTCAACTTACCCCAGAGATGCCGTATGTAATTAATTAGCCCCAACAGCTAAAATGATGCACTTTCATGTTTCAGCTTATACGTAGATTACCCCAACTGAGGTATAAAACAAATACAAAATTATCTACATTTATGTTGGTCTAAACACAATCCTCATGAAACTGATGATAGATTAAATTCACTTTCATGAGTGAAACATTTATTTTTGGACATACATGTCTAACCACTTCAGCCATGTGGCTCTTACCTCCACAGACTCCATGAAATGGCGCCTTCCTCCTAAATTTCTGGTCACATATGCTCACTTATTTTTTTCCGGTTTCCTAGAAACAAGGGGTGGCTCAACTTACCCCTATGCTCAAATTGTTCTCCTTGTGTCTCTGTGTTCTTTCTCTTCTCTCTCTCTCTCTCTCTCTCCCCTTCTCTCTCTCGCTCTCCTTCATGTTCCCCTGTTAATTTAGAGTTATTTTGAGTCTTTATTTGGTTTGGTTGTGTTGTCATCCGTAGTTGTAGTTCCTTGTTTTGCTTCAGTAGTCAGTCTGTTTCCCCTCCCAGGTGTTTCCAGTTGTAATCATCCCAGGTGTTTCTTGTTTGTCATTTGTTCCTGTGTATTTGATTCCTTGTTTCCTGTTCTCCAGTGTTTCATGTTTCATGCCTTAGGTTCTTGTGAGTATTTTTAATACTTTTTGTTTACCCTTTTTCCACTTTCCAGTAACTGAGATTTAGTTTTTTTTGTGTATTTGTATGTGTACTGCTTGTTTTGAATCTTTTGTTCATTAAACACCCTTGGACCCGCCATTTGCCTCGTCTTGTTTGCACTTGGGTCCTATTCTGTCCTCTTTCCTCCATCTTTGAGAGTAATAGTGATAATGTGCTTTCTAGGGGTGGAATGGTTCACAGAAATCACGGGTTGGTTCATATCATGGTTTGGTTCATATCAAGGTTTTGAGGAAAAAACTATTTCTAATTCGAATAGTATTTGGTTAAAAGATGTATTGTGGGCAGTCTGGTAACTTTGCTCTGGAGGTCCATTCCTCTGTGTAGGACTATAGCCTATAGTGGACGTGTTGGATAATTCTTTGACAATTCTGCCTCATGTCTGTTCCAAGTTTGGAAATGACCTGTGGCTGAAGTAACTGAGAGGAAATATTAAAGGGAAACTATCTTATAAATGGCATTTTCCAGTGGTTTGCATTGTTTTCTAGCAATGTGGGGTTGTACCAACACTGACTAGATGTGACATTTTCATTCAGTCCCATTCCTCCAGTTCAGCTGATACAAGATCCTCCCCCACTAAACCAAGCTATTCAGAATTGACTCGCTATCCTACGTAGCAATGCGCAAATCTGCCACCGCTCGCCCACAATCAACTGTGATACGTTTATATGAGCAGCGAGTGGAAATAATGCGTAAGTGGTTTCGACAGCAGATACCTTCAGCTGTTCACACACACACCGTGAATCACACACAGAGAACTAGATAAAACGGGTGGGAGGGAATGGGACTGGGGGGGGCTCTCGCTCTCTCGTATCAGCACTCGCTGTATCACCGTCAACCTGTTGCAAAATATCATAGCGCACGCTCCCATGCGCACGCCCGTATTCCGATCCGTACAATAATATTCATTCACGGGGGTATATATTGTCATATGAAACAAGATACCAATGCATTGTCCCGTGGGATTATGCCCCCCCCACAGCGAAATTAATTAGTCCCTCTCTATCTCTCTTCTCTCTCTCCCCCAAAGGTATCTGCCAGTGCAGGTGGGTGACTGTCACTCAAAGCACATTGCGAGTATGGGCGGAGCCCAGCCAAAAACAGCTTGGAATCTGAAAGGGCAGAAAGTGATCCACCAAAGTACTTGATTAAAAATACATAACAATGAATTTTATTGAAAAAAACCTTACAGATGTGTTCCATAGACTCACAGGAATTGTGTAAAATTGCCCAAATAGTGATAGAAATAGCAAAATAGTTCCCCTTTAACATTGTGGCTTGACACTATGCACTGAAATATCAAACTACCCGCAACTGCATTGGGCTGCATATAGTTCACTATAAATCACAAAACATTAAGGATTTGATCATGGATTTTGCCCTTTCGGAATCTAAATGCACAGGTTGTTTTCTGTAAATACTTTGGGGAGAATTAGCTTTTTTCCCGGCTTTCTCCCTGTACTACTGATAACGTTAGGTTATGACTATAACCAAGTTCTGTTAGTTAGGGGCGATGCTTGGCATCGCTACTGCACTATCTCGCGTACGTGCACGCGTACTGAATAAACCACAAATGTACCTCTAATACCAGTATTAGTCTGACCACACCCCTCATCAGCTTACCTTCATAAGCAGGTGTGTGGTCACCTGCTCTCCTCCTTCCCAAGCTTTCACCACAAGGTGAGGACAAGGGCTGCAGCGGCCGTCCGATGCCAAGCATCGCCCCTAACTAACAGAACTTGGTTATAGTCATAACCTAACGTTCTGTATCGTTAGTGGCTTAGCTTGGCATCGCTACTGCACAAGGGAGGCCAAGCGGAGCCACTTGGCTGACAAATACACCCCGCTGACAGCCCCCCAAAACCATCAGAACAGGGAGGGCCGAGCCCCCCCGACCCCCCCTAATGGAGGGTAGCCCCCCTATTAGGGACGTCACGGGAGGGCGACGGACCCGACCGTGCGAAGAGGCACTCAAGCAACTCAACGCACAGGGTGAGCAGACCGTGGCTTGACCCCACGACTACACACACGCACAACCCGCATGCCACCCGGGAACGAACGGAGGAACAACCTCGTTACAGCCCCCAGAATCACGGGGTCAAGGGCAAACCCAACCCCGTGGCAAGGCCGTAGCAGCGGAGCACGAAGGAAGACCCAGACCCACCAAAAGGACTGGACTCCCTAGAATGGGGGCCCGGAGAAGTCCATGATGCCAGCATCAAGACCCCACCAGGTGGGCACGTAGTGCCCCGCCCCCCACATCGCCAGCGTATTCGGACAAAGGCCCCTCAGTTACTGCACCTGGTATTCCCAGGCGGAACCAACCAGGCCAGAACCTGCCCAGCTTCCGAGATCGGACGAGATCGGGCGTGTTCAGGTCGGTATGGCCGTAAGCCGAGCGGGCCCCGTCCCCCCAATAGTACACCGCCTGGCACACTGACCCTGCAGAATAGGCAGTCAGCATGGCCGTAAGCACACAAAAAGGTTAACCAACGGAAGCAGGCAGCGCACCGGGGAAAAACCAGGCAACAGGCTGTTAACCCTAGCCTGGAGACTGCGGACGAGACAGGCGCCAGAGGGGACAGCTGAACACAGCCGCCCCGGCGGAAGGAGCGTAAGCTGGCGGTGTCGCATGACCAAGCCTCCATTCAACAACCCCCACCCAGAGGGGTCGAGGCAGAGAAGGCTGACACGATTGGCAGACGTCATGAACGTGCAGGGGCACCCTCAACCGGTGAACCCGGGAGTTGACACTGCTCCAACACACCAGGGAATCAACCACCTCGGTGTTACCCAATGCGGTGGTTGTTCCTATAACCCCTCAAGAAAAAACTCCAAAACACACCTGCGGGTATACACCGGCTATACCGCAGTACAAGTGTTTCAGTTTCCAAAAAGGGTTAACCCAGGCCTACGGGTCGCAAACATCACTTCGGACCGGGCCTGGCGGTACGGGAAGCACAGGGTCACCAGAGGAGGTCAAAAAACCACCCCCACAGGCCCCTCTTCGCCATGCGTGAGAGAGGAGCGAAAAATAATGGAGAACCAGCCCCTAAGCACACCGTACCTGGTATTCCCCGGCGGTCTCCCAACCAAGTACTAACCAGGACCAACCTGTGTAGCGGCCGAGATCCGACGAGATCGAGCGCGTACAGAATGGCATGGCTGTAAGCCATGACGACAGTGCTGAGTAAAAACATACCCAACCAGGGTCTCCATAGCGCTTAACCCTGTGACACCCAGACCGACCTGGCATTTTTCCCCCTGAAAAAAGCCCAAGTCCCTCAGGGTACCAGAACAGCAGATCTGCATCCCCGGCGGACAACGGGTTCAACCGATCTGGACCAGCGTGACCAGAACCAGTCCCGTGCCCTAACCACGCCGACATGCCTACTCCAGGAGAAGGGCAGATATGCGTGTTGATCTTAACATGAAAAGAAGGCGCCACCCAGACGTTCGGACGAACCGCGCCTGGTGGCCCACCCCAAGGGCGTGAGACCCCACTACATATGTTCAGATCCATCCCGTCATCATCCCCCAGACATGAACGAGAATCCGTCGACAACCCACCCAGGTCATGGGATGTGGTCGCCGGAAGAGGAAAAACCCCCATCTCAGTTGCTTTATAAAAACGCTGTTTCAACCACAAGCAACCAAGGCGTGCCAGTCAATCGCCTGTTTACAGCGAGCTAGCACTATACGTGCGTCGGGACACACCCCCATCAATGAACAGGCTATTTAGACCTGTCATTGAATCCCCAAGGCGCCCAGGGGAACGACAAGAGGGGTGTGACACTCCCTAACTCCAACACTTCTGGAATAGAAAGAAGGAAGCATCAACAGTATGTATCCCAGTCTACACAGCCGGGGTAAAAAATGTTCACATTTTTACATCCCACCACCCTCCCATAGGAAAGAGACGGGGATCCCCAGAGAGACTTCCCACGCGAGCTGTACAGATTGAAAAGAATATATTGCACCTTGAGCCATGTAAAAAACTGGTTTTAGGGCCTCCGGGGAAGAGGCACCGAACCCATACACACTCAATAAACGAATTGAATCGAATATACATACAATAGAAAAGGACCCTTCTAGAGGGTCCACTCACTTTGACAATCTGAGGAGGAAGGCTCTGTACTCTGATGGAGGCTTCCTCACATGGAAGAAGGAGTCCGAACTCACAGAAGGCCTGAGTAGGCGCTTGGTGAGGAGGAGCCCTGACCACCCCCCCTGAAAACAGATCCATCACATGGACCTGAACAGCACACGGAAGTCCTACCAACAGAGACGCGCACGGTGACGTACTCTATGGCGGGGGAATTCCTGCGGTGCACACGCCCAATATACCAGGCCGTGGGACCAGGAACTCCCTCCCCCCCCCCCCCCCCCCCCCCCGTAACGTGCCGAACCGCCACGTGACGGGAACCTTGAAGGACAGGGGGTGTACCCCTGACCGACAGAACAATGGGGAGAGGAAAGGTTACCAGTTCACCCCTTTACGACCCCACACCCATGATACGACGTAACGACAAAAAGAGAATATGACACAGTCATAGTCAGCTCTATGAAGCGTTTCACAGCTCCACACAGCGCATGAGCTAACCTGCTATCTGATTTTTACTAAGGAAAAACACAGAATAGAGAAGGCTCTAAGAACCCCGGTCCAACATACACATGTGCTTCTGTGGCCAGTACAACCCAGTTGTAGGTCACATGACACACACAACCCATCATCACCTACAAAAAATGGCAAAAACACTCAACAGAGGAACGCCGTTTTTTTCACAATGAGAGAATACATCATTCTTGATTAGTATCGACCACAGGCCTTGCTAAGCACACATGACAGCAACCAAACCAATTTCCCTTTAGGAAATAAGTTTCTCCAGCAGATTTAGCACAACCTCAGCAATCAAGCTAAGAGTCACATCGTATCCCTACCACACAAAAGACACAATTAATGCACAACATGTCTGATAGGAGGTGATAAAGTCCCCAGGGAACCGGGGGGGGAAAACACAATCCTCCTATTTTACCCTCAATACGGCCAGTTAAAACAGGAAAACCTGTTAATGTGTGAACTCACTGTTCATTGTCATTACAGTCTGAGAAAGAACATTCTTTTACTCACTTGTCACCAAGCATAGCTTCATAGGTTAGTTGCCTTAGTAGTGAGTACACGGTACACATAAACACCATGATGTTTCTCACACAACAACCAGATCAATACATCACGATCTGCACGGAGAAGCTAACTGCCAGTGACAAAAACAGCTCACACACAACCCGCAACGTATCCCAAATGTATTGCAACAACACACGTTTTGGGAAAAAACACCGTTTATCCACAATACATTTAGCAAAGTAAAACCAGAAGACGTGTTATGAGGTCTGGCCAACCCCGTACCTACCCGGAACGCAGATCAGCGAAGTGCAGTCAAACTCACAAGACACCGTAGAACACAGCCGTCCTGTGTTGTTCGACCCGGGCAGCGTCGCCGCTCCACCAGTCGCTACAGTCCTCTTTGTTGACGCAATCCCCGTCTAGGCTCAGGTAGGGTCGACGAACATCCCCTGTCAAGGATGACGTCGTGGTCAAGAGTGTAAAACATGTTAAAATCAAAGCACGTTCAACAGAATAGCATCAAGCTAACGGCTGCTCCAACCGTTCGGGTGCTATTGCTTCCGCTCGCGAGACGCCGGTCTAACGACGCACGCGATCAGAAGCGAGCTCCCGGCGGCGCGCGAGAAGCGAAGCTACCCCGCGCCAGGCCACTGACCGGCTAACCGTAAGCTATGAACATGTAAACAATGACATAACACTCACCCAGACAGGCCGCCGTTCTGAACCCTCCTCACTTTTTAAGAGAAAAGAGAAAACAAGACGTCAACACCGCTTCACAACGGTGACATTACCACGTCCGGCGGAATCAGCACAGTACCAACTGGCCTGTATAGCTGACTTTGAACATGAATCTGCCGCTATCGCACATTACATGCACATATCCCCTCGTGAAGGAATACTCTCATTTGGATATGAAAGATGGGGTCTTAACACGGTGACAGAGAGAATCCACTCGTCCAGAACACACAGGGATCACCAGTGTCAATGGTCGCGGCCCACTAGTTAAAACTATAATGGTCGCCAGATCAAGGCCTTCTGTCGCCTAGGCGGCTAAACAAAGGACCCTAGCCTGGGGCCGGTTTCCATAAACTTTGTCAAGTAGCCCCCATAGCACTAACAGACAAGTGGAGCCCGCCAGCAAACACTACTCACCCAACCTGGAACGCACCGCTCCTCACAACAGCGGCATGTCCGACAGTTCAGCTGTGGCCTGACAGGTTTCACCCCAACAAACACAGCAAGGAACTGCAGTTGAGAAGCATGCAGCGGCGTGCTCCCAATACGAAAACCGGTGGAGGGTTTTTAGAATGATCATCATCTTCTAGACACTCCAGTACGAAGACAATATCGCCGTATTTTCTCGAAAATAGTGAGAGAGAAAATAAAGATATGATGTCAACGTATCCTTGTTTCCCAAGCTGTTCCTAATCCAATTTCTTCCATCATGGTGTCAAGTGTGGGGATCTACCGAGGCACCTCTTCCTTGTGGTGAAAGCGAGAAGGAGGAGAGCAGGTGACCACACACCTGCTTATGAAGGTAAGCTGATGAGGGGTGTGGTCAGACTAATACTGGTATTAGAGGTACATTTGTGGTTTATTCAGTACGCGTGCACGTACGCGAGATAGTGCAGTAGCGATGCCAAGCTAAGCCACTAACGATACAGAACAGACCAGGGTGATCTAGTGAACTGGCCCATAACAAAATCTAGTGAATTCTCACACTCAGTCGCTGTTCCATCTCCTTCATAGACAAAACTAAATCTGTAATCTAATGCACCCAAACAGCAGACTTAAACAATGCTGGTGAATTTTATGTGATATACTGTAGCTCATGTTGTCCACTTATAGCCATTTCCCAAACATACTGATTGACAGCTGCACTCACCACCTCGTCTGGACAAAGCCAGTTATCATTTATGTTTTTTTGCCAAACAAACATAGTTCCGGACTGGTTCGATAAAACTGAATGCGTTCAGGGAAGCTGAGCACAATGTTCCTCTTCTCAATCATGCGCTGCTTTGCTGTTAGTGAAGCATGACGTGTTTGTAATGGATCGGTCATGGATCATCTGTAGCCGATACCGCATCCAGCTATTTGAGTCGGTATTGGCCCGATATCAGTACCGGATCGGTGCATCATCCCTAGTTTGAAGGCGACGTGGAGCCCTGGGCTATAGATTTCCCATTCAGTATAATGGCTATAGCATTGGAGACGGCTATAGCCTTGACACAGAAGGTCTTCTGACATTCTATCACATTTAACAAGGAGAAAGTGGCCCTTACAGCTTAGCGTTCGCTAGCATTAAGCTAGCAGGGCGACCCCCCCCATCCTCAGTGCAAAATACCCTCAGTCTGTCATATGCTTGGCAGATGTACAGTATGTAATGGAGACCTTGAACATGGCAAAACACACATTTAATCCAACACACATGGAGCAGAGTGCACATGTGTGGGCGCATGTGTGTGTGTATGTGTGCATGTTGATGTTCATGTGTGTGTGTGGGAGGGAGAGAATGAAGTAGAGGGTGTTTGCTAAAGGCATGCGGTTTTAGTAGGAATGCCTGGCCACTGTAGGCAAAGCCTGAATGTGAATGGAACCAATGGAGCCAGAGCCACAAGTCCCTAAAGACGATGTTAAAATGTTATATGACCTTACCTTACCACCACCTCAGTACCATCCAAGCACCCCACTTCCACTACAGTACCATCCAAGCACCCCACCACCACTACAGTACCATCCAAGCACCCCACCACCACCACTGTAGCATCCCAAGCACCCCACCATCACTACAGTATCATCCAAGCACCTCACCATCACTACAGTACCATCCAACCAGTTTTTCTTTTGGTGATGCGCATGCCTTGGAGTTATATGACTGTAGGAATAAAAATCTGTTGAAATAACGTTATATGCCTTGGATTACTGTGTAATTGAGACACAACTATGAACTATGTTGATTGATGTCTCTCGCACAGCTGTGCGCAGAACATTTGGACATTATTGACTAATTGATATGTTATTGGGCCCAGCTGTGAGCAACAGACCTTGTTGGGAGAGGGCCAGGCGATTGGCTGACAAGCAGTCCCTGGTTGCCTCCCACAGCTTTCTCCCAGTTTCCCATAGGTGCGTGAGGCGGAAATGGAGACGCACCTGGGTTATTTAATGGGAGCCCAAAGATGGCGGACCATTCCTGGGCGGATGTCTCCGATAGTGTGTCATACACACATACTGTACTCCCTTCTACAATGTTGGCTTCAATTACATCCTCCAAATTCATCCTCCATCCACCAATAATCTCCTTTACTGCAGGCGCAGAGGTCTACTCATCTGAGGCAGTGGCGGCCAGTCCATAGAGGGTGCTAGGGTGCCGCCCCCCCCTGCTGGAAAGAAGAAGAGAAGAAGATTAGAAAATGATTAGATTTCGACCGCTTTCTGTTTTGGGCGCAAGCATTAACTCATTCAGCGCCAATCACGAGTAAAGTCGGGTTAACTAGCCAACCGTTCAGCGCCAATCACGAGTATAGTCGGGTTTTAATCGTTATTTATTTTATTAGCTATATCCATTCATTTTCATCCATCCAGCCTGATGTTATCATTGGGAATGGGTCTGAGCTCGCAAAAGGGCAAATTCCGCTGCCTTCCAGCCGGTATTGCACTCTATTAAAATGGTGTAGTTTCTTTTCAAGTTCAAGTTTCAAGTTTCTTTAATAGTTGTCATACTATTACTACTATCATAAAATGCTTCTTACTGTTACACTCCAGAGACTGTGCTAGACAAGATAAGTATGAAATAAAATAGTATAGCGTGTAAAATAGAAGTAAAAATAGAAGTCACAGTGTTCAGTATATACATATGTACAATGTTCGATGCAGAATAGAAGTAACTGAGTTACCATACAATATACTATGCAATGTACTAATATACAATACTATATAGTGCAAAGCAGAAATGGGATGAGGTACAATTTAGGTACAATTTACAGTAAGGTGTACTGAGGCATGGGTTGCAGTGCAAATCCTTCACCAATAAATATAAAGTGTGCTTAGGTGTTCTAAAGTGTGGAGAGTGGGTGCTGCAGTGTGTTGTTTGTTTAAAGTGAGTGTGTGCATGTGGATGTGTGTGCTGTGTGCATTTGATGGTTGTTGCATAGTGTTATTGTTCGTTGAGCAGCCTGATGGCCTGGGGATAGAAGCTTCTTCTGAGTCTTTCTGTGCTTGCCATGAGACTCCGGTATCGCTTGCCTGACCACAGCAGTTCAAAGAGGCAGTTGTTTGGGTGGCTGGAGTCCTTGATGATTCTCTTAGCCTTACCCCTGCACCGCTTGTTGTAAATGTTCTGGAGGGTGGGAAGCCCCCCTCCAATTGTGCGATCGGCTGAACGGGCCACTCTCTGTAGTCTGCTACGGTCTTGTGCTGTGCTATTCCCAAACCAGGAGGTGATATTGCCAGCCAGGATGCTCTCTATTGTACATGAGTCGAAGTTCTTAAGGATCTTCTGACTGACTTGGAACTTCCTTAGGCGCCTGAGGAAGTAGAGGCGTTGTCGTGCCTTCTTCACAACACTGTCAATGTGTGTGGTCCATGTCAAGTCCTCGGATATGTGGGCTCCGAGGTACTTAAAACTGTTCACTCTCTCAACCAGTGCCCCGTCGATGCTAAGGGGGCTGTAGTCCCTGACCCCCGACCTCCTAAAGTCCACAATCATCTCCTTTGTTTTGCTGACGTTCAGGGAGAGGCTGTTCTCCTGGCACCATCCCGCCAGGACCTTGACCTCTTCCAGGTAGGCCCTCTCGTCGTTTGCAGAGATCAGGCCCACCACTACTGTGTCGTCAGCAAATTTGATGATTGTGTTGTTGTTCCGCTGAGCCACACAGTCATGTGTGTACAGGGAGTAGAGGAGGGGACTCAGAACACAGCCCTGGGGGGCCCCTATGTTGAGGGTGATGGGTGAGGAGGTGCAGTTGCCTGCTCTCACCACCTGGGGTCTGCCTGTCAGGAAGTCCAAGACCCACTGGCAGAGGTCATAGTTTAAGCCCAGGTCCCTGAGCTTGGCTATGAGTTTGGAGGGGACTATGGTATTGAATGCTGAGCTGTAGTCGATTAATCGCATTCTCACATAGTTCCCCTGTCCAGGTGTGATGCTGCTGTGTGCAGCACATGGGCTATGGCGTCCTCCGTGGACCTGTTGGGGTGGTATGCAAATTGCAGGGGGTTCAGGTTGATGGGGAGGGAGGAGCAGATGTAGCCCTTTACTAGCTTCTCAAAGCACTTCATGGCTATTTTCAGGGCCGATCTGAGTCGTGCGGACGGGGTTTAAATACTCAGGCGAGGCATAGGCATTTACAACGATGGCATGGTACACTAACCCCGCCCGCCCGTTCATGTGTAACGCTCTGTAATGTCGGGGACATGATCGCTGTGGATAACTGGAATGGCGATCAGATAATTGGATTCTTTTTTTTGCATTACATCAGAGACCAGGTAAGGACTCTATATATCAAATCTTGCGTTGATCTGATATTTCTTTCTACCGCGATCAAAGCTGTGTGTGTGTGGCTGTGTGCCGTTGGGTGCAGGAGATGGGAGGGGGGGAGCGCCGCGCTACGATGGCCATTTCATGTATGCACGAGGAAGGATAATAATGATAATCTAGCGTTGATTTCAGGAAGATTCGATGATCAGGCAAAAAATTACAATGTGTTAAGTGTATTCCACTAAAGGGCTATTATCGCGTCTTTTCCTGGGATTACTAAGAATCACCAAAACTATACTCATATTCAAAACGGTATAAAACGGAAATGTACGGATGAAAAAACAATCTGTTTCGTGCATGTTGACTGGAAGCAACTCACTGACAATCGACGGGTGTATTAGATCCATAGCTATAATATAAGATATATTTTAAGCACTCGCAAATCTCACAGTCTCTCCATTGATTAAAGCGATGGCGTTCTAGCGCCCTCTGGCGCATTAAGCGATGTCGCTGAATGAGTTAACACCGGACTGACTGGGTGTCACTGCGCAACGCAACCAATATAAATGGACCTACGCGAAGTTAGGCAACTAAATTGAGCCAATCAGCATCTTCAGATGTGATGTCCCTGGGTACATTTTCCTAGCGCCGCAAGCAGAGTCACTGGTGTGTTCGTCACTCCCTCGTCAGACAGAACGGAGAATTAGCTAGCTTGCTAATGGATGATAGAGGCAGAAAATTCCAATCTCGAATATTCAGTTAAATCCCTCAAAACAATACCCTTTGAGAGACGAACACTGCAAGAAAAACTCAGAGAGAGAGGAAGACAATATACTCTGTCGTTTTAGCTGGTTTGGTAAGAAGTGTTGGCTAACAAGAAGCTATATGGCTAGCTGGATGCAGTCATGTAAATGCCGTATTTTGCTTTCCATGCCTGCTTTTTAAAACGACGGGGACATATACAACATGTCCATGGACTGGTACTGCAGTAAACGATATGAAACACTTTTTTAAAGTGGATTAAGACTTGTGGACAGTTGAATGTCTCGCCCCCTTCAACTCTTCTTTTTTTTAATCCACTTTTTCTCCCCATTTTTCTATTTTTCTCCCATCCCAATTTCGTATTATCCAATTCTTCCCTCCCCTGTCTTGAACGTTGCTAGACTATGCCTCCCACTGGTCGGCTGTAGTGAGGACAGAAGCCTTGCATCACGTGTCCCCTCCGGTACACGAGGAGGCAGCCTGTCGCATCTTTTCACCGCAGCAGCTCGAACTCTCAGTGGCGAGGAGTAACGCGTGGGAGGCTCACGCTGCCCCCGCTACTTCCTGCTTCTGCCGCACCGGCGTCACCAAACCGACCTGTAGGAGTCGCTGTCCACAACGTCCAATCCCCACCCACCGGCTTTCCCACCCTCTAACACGTGCCAATTGTGTTAGTATGAACGACCGGCCAGCCGGTAGCAACGCCGAGAGCTGGGCTCAAACCCAGCATCTCCCGCGTTAGTGGCGAGCGCCTTGCCCACTGCGCCAATCAGCCGCCCCCCCTTCAACTCTTCTCAAGGTAAGTCATATGTTTAATTTATGCAAGCCAGCCATGGCTCTTTTAACAATATGCAAAATATGCTTTACTCATACTGAAGTTATTCTTGGTATATACTGTATATTAGGTCTGATCCTTTGCATTTGTGTAGTGCTTGGGAATCCAAGTTGGGATTCCACGTGATGTACTTAATGCTGTGTGTGTGTGAGAGAGAGAGAGAGAGAGAGAGAGAGAGAGAGAGAGAGAGAGAGAGAGAGAGAGAGAGAGAGAGAGAGAGAGAGAGAGAGAGAGAGAGAGAGAGAGAGAGAGAGAGAGAGAGAGAGAGAGAGAGAATGTTTAGAGATCTGGGCGTGCATGTTTGTGTAGGCACTATTGAAAACCTGGCTGCATTGACTGTGATCATATATTGATTGATGGCAATGGTGATAGTTGTACTGTACCTACTTAAATATTCGTACGCTTGTGGTTCCGCCGAAGCTCTGACGTGCACAGTACGCTCAGAGACTCGCGCCACACGCGTAATGAGTCTCCTCTCTCCCTCTCTCTCTCTCTCGAACGCAGTGAGCGCTCCGTAGTATGATCATGATCATTATGATCGACTGGAATAAAAAAAATATATAGTTTAGTACTTACATACTGTAGTTGTCCTTTTGTTCATTAATGTTACCTAAATGTCATAAGTGAATTGTATAGAACCAACTCACCAACATTTACTATTGCACAACTGATTTGACAAAAAAATCTACCTTTCACCCCTCCCACCCCACGACTATAATTATCACCAGCCGCCACTGATCTGGGGGCTCCTCAATGCACCATCTCATCATCTATCAAAAGTGCCTTTTGTTAATTCGCTGTAATAGTTCTTTTGTAAAGATTATCATGGTCAGGTTGTATATTTTAGTTCCTAGTGTGTTTCCCATTGTCTTCCCCCCCCCATCTGCTTGCTCAACAGTGGTCCATTAGGTCCATTAGACACATTTTGTGGTTGTAGCAGCAGTACCATGTGCCCCTCTTAACTCAGTGGCTGCCAAACCCGACTTTTCTCTGGTTTTGTCGCCAACCGTTAAGCGCCATACCCGAATTTTCTCGGGTTTTGATCTTTTTCCTTTGATCCCCGTTCTAAACACTCACTCGGAGCTGCCTGTGTCTCCCTGGCACAGCTGCCTATGTTGGAATTGCAATGACGATCGAATCCCGCCAGGTGGCAGTATCGCCTACCTTTTGATATCAGTTGTTCCATTACTGAGTAATGTTCCATTACTGAGTTACCTCCGGCTACTTCCGCCTCGGAGTGGGTCAGGACATAGCAATCGGTCGGAGATTTGGTGCCTCAGACCTATTCTTTCCCGTTTGAGAGCCATACCCAATATACACAAGTAATTGCGATCGCCATGGGACGACTGGGATTTATTAATTTTGGAGTACCTTCTGACTGAGGTAAGGTCTATTTTAGGTAACCTGCAGGTATTTCTTTTTACCTAAAACATGCTTTTGTACCAATCACAGTGTCGTATTTTACCGGACCTAAAACATGCTTTTGGTAACGATCGCAGTTTCGGGGTAGCCTTTTTTACTTTACATGCCTATATTAAACATTTAATGTTTTCAGAACTGTGCAAAAAAAAGAAAAAAAAATATCAAGTGTCCCATTTCACTTGTTATATTTCCACATTTTAGTTTTCTTCAGTTCCTTTTTTTCCCCATTCAGTGTGATAAATCCAGTCCCTGTAGAGCTTTAACAAGTCCATCAAAGTCAGGTTGCATGTCTGAGGTGGAGATGCGAAGCACAGCTGCCAGATGTTCATCAGTGAGAGAGGATCTGTACCTGGACCTGGTAAATGTCATGACTGAGAATGTCTGTGGATCCAAAGAGAACCAACATCTTCTGAGCATGTCTCCTCATGTTTGGAAAGTTCTCCTCCTTGAGAGCAGAGTAGAACTCTAGCAGTGATGCTGACTTAAAGTGCTCTTTCAGTAGTGAATCAGACTGCAGGTCAATGAGTTCAAGCTGAACATCAGTGGGTGCACTATCAACACTGCAGGTAAAGGGAGAGGAAACCAGCTGTATTTCATCCTCAACCTTTTTGAAATCTTGAAAACGCCTTGAAAATTCATCATGCAGTGCTCCTAACATGGATGAGTACCTGTGCCGGTGATCAGCTGATGGTTTGACTTCTTTCAGGGTTTTCATGTGTTCGAGATTGTTGCTGCCTAGTTGCCTTGAAATTAATTGCAAAAAAAAAAAATGTAATCTACCTACCTCAGTTGTGAAAAAAAACACACTTTCAACAGTTTTCGGCTTGCCATTGCCCCGACTGCTTTGTTGTTGAATCAAGTCAAATCCTAGGTAAGCGTATATTGTGCGTGTGAACCTGGGCCGTACAATGCCCAGGTCTGACCTAGAGCGAACTATTGGAGATGATGAAGAAGAAGACAAAACCGATGATATGGATGATAAGGTGCATTTCAGTGGAGGCTGCTGACCAAATTTTTAGGTGAAGCACAAATTATTATATTATATTATATATTAAATAATATTTTTAAAACATCCCCCACTGTGTGTCAGTGGTCAGTGGACACAGATGAAAACATATTAACATTAGGTGACAGCGGACCTGACCAGATGAAAACATATTAGGTGACAGCGCACCTGACCAGATGAAATCATATTAGGTGACAGCGCACCTGATCAGATCAAAACATTTTAGGTGACAGCGCACCTGACCAGATCAAAACATATTAGGTGAAGGTGACAAGGAAGCCACAGACTCATACCCCCCCGACACTCAAATAACCGCCTCGGACAGTCCTTCATACCAGTGGCCATCAGGCTCCACAACAGTGGGCAGCGACTGCTGCCAGACATCGACCTAGAACTAATAGGAACCCAAGTAGGACAATAACACTACCTTATGCATACTGCACCTTATGTGGATACTGTGATACTGTGAATAATGAATAATGTATATTTCAGTTAGTTAGATAGTAAATTATATTGACCTATTTGTTTACACTGCTTGTGTTGTTTTCACTACCTGTACCCCCCCCTTCCCCCATGCTGCTATGATGCCTGAATTTCCCCCAGGGGATCAATAAAGGAATATCTTATCTTATCTTAAAAGGAAAGATGAAATTACCTACCTGGGTTCCATCCTATAGAGGCAAATCTTTCCTGTGACAAAATGGGATCCAATGTAATAAAACTAAGTCAACCAACGAACTAGATTCCTGTACCGGATCTCCTCTCTGGTAAACAAGAATACCTTGAAGACTCTAACAGGAGCACTCATTCAAGGGTACTACGACTATGCTTGCACCTCATGGTACCAAAGCACCTCAAAGGCACTAAAAACAAGATTACAAACATCACAAAACAAACTGGTCAGACTACTGCTTGACCTTACTCCTAAAACCCACCTCACCCCTGTCCACTTTGACAACCTAGGATGGCTTAGAGTAGACGACAGAGTACAGCAACTTGCAATGGGCCTGGTCTACAAGATACACTACACCACTAAGATACCCATGTGCATGTCGAAATACTTCCCAAAGGTCAGTGAATACCACGACCACAACACCAGAGGGAGTTCCACAAATCATGTTCAACCCAGATAAAATAATAATAAAAAAAAAAAAAAAAAAAAAAAAAAAAAATTATAAAAGAAAATAGTCATAACTTAGAAATTAGATTGCATAGGTCTATGAATCGATATCGCGATTCTGTTTCAATTAATTGCCCAGCCCTACAGTGTGTACAGTAAGTTAGCTTGGTGATTATCATTGTGATGTAGGCTAAGCTGCCTAGCTACTGTTAGCATACAAGCACTGTAGCCTACTTACTTTTTCATCCACAACGTTTTTTCTGATCCAGATGCATAAATCCACTTCTTCATGTTGCTCAGTTGCTGGTTTATACTTCGGTCCTAATGTTGGCGCAAAGTTTAATTTAGCCTGACTTGTTATAGCTGTACAGCTTACTAACTACTAAACAACAACTTTCTCATAGTCTCAACTTTCACATAGTCAAAATGGGTCCAGCTGCATGTGAGGAGGATAGGTTTAGCTCGGGCCAATCTCAAGTTTCTCAAGTTTCTTTATTAGTTGTCATACAGAAGTACAGAATACTTTTATACAAAATGCTTCTTTATGTTACATTTTGTATAAAAGTATTCTGTACTTCTGTATGACAACTAATAAAGAAACTTGAGAAACTTGAGATTGGCCCGAGCTAAACCTATCCTCCTCACATGCAGCTGGACCCATTTTGACTTTGCAATGCAGAAATCTCTGACTGGATTTGCAAGGCTGCCAATCATATTCAACCTCCGTGTATTGGATGTCAAGGGCTGTCAATCAATCAATCCTCCATTCAATGGCAAGAGTTTAACTGCACAGACCGTTCTTAGATGAAGTTAATAGCCTATTTTGATTCGCTGTTATTTATTATTTATTTAACAATGGGTCACACCTGTGAAGTTTTCTTCACGAATAATTACTGCAGGCAATACTGCAGTGCAGGCCTGCTCAGAGCTGTACATTTTGGCCATTTTTGAAGAAAAAAAAATTCACAGGCATTTTTTTTACAGAGGAAAACATTTATAATAAAAAAAATAAAAAAAAATAAAAAAAATATATATATATATAGTTTTTTTTTTTTTTTTTTAATTATATATAGGTATATGTAAATTAATAATAATTATGAATTATGAGTGAATTTGTGTTTCACGTGTTGTCATAGAGAAACCTCCACTGGTGCATTTTCACCAGACTATGTTGGACTCAGCACTTCTGGTAAATCATACAAATACTATAGTCAAACCGGCCAAGGAGGAAACCTATTCGGCTCCGTGGTATAGTCTGGCCCGAGCACACAATAGTAGCCTGCAATGCAATGGTGAGCAAACTATGAAGAAGAAGACAACGGATGAGGGCCACCTAGCGTTATATGTATTGATCCTGTTCTGATCCAAGACACTTGGAGTGAGAGTGGAGTACAGTACCTGCTGACAAAGGTAACGTCTATTTTACCGAACCCCATCATAAAACATGCTTTTGTAATGATTGCAGCGTCGGAAAATGACCCCCCCCCCCAATGGCTTTGTGAAGAAACATATGGTTGTGTTTACCTTTGACCTGGCAATAATATAGGTTTCAGGCGAGCAGCTGCAAGATTTGCGCATATGCGCACAATACACTATATATCACGATCTAGAAAACCAGCCTGGATTATTGTGAAACGGGGCGATTTTTTGCGTGGTATAGCGCACAAACGAAGCTATGTAGAAATAAACTGTTCTGTCCCTGTTGGAGTATAAATAGTGCCTGTCAAATGAGCCATACTATTGTCTCCATAGCTATAATATAGAATATACGATGGGTCTGCAATAGGGGTGTAACGGTACACAGAAGCCACGGTTCGGTATGTACCTCGGTTTTGGTGTCACGGTTCGGTACAACAGGAAAAAAATATTTATAATAATTATTATATATTTATAAATATTATTATAATAATTATTATAAAATATAATACTTTTTTATTAAGTTATACTTAGTTCCACCTAGGTTTCCTGCAGTAGTCAGTGATACCGGTGTCATTCTGTGTTCAGGAATCCACTGAGTAAATTAATTGCCTCCCACCCCCCACCGGTGTATGCTTTCAGTTTCACTTTCACTTCTAGATTAGATTTAACTGCACGTGAAGCAGAGAAAGAAGGCTCTAGAGACAAGTTTACATGTTACACAATAATGGCAGAGGATTTTATCAATATTTTGGATGTAAACACCACAGCAGCTAGACGGGAGAGAAGCTCATAGGACCAGTCCAGATCAGCAAAAGTAAGTTTGCGCGTTTCTTTCTTTTCTCTCCGATCAGCCTGTGAGGGAAAAGTAGCAGAAGAAAGTTGGTGTGTGTGTGTGTGTGCGTGTGTGTGCATGTGTTTCCATTGGTTAACATTATTTAGGCGAACAAGAAAAGGATGGACATTTTCAGCGTATTGTAATGACCCTGCTGTGTTACAAACATATCGTTCATTCATGGGTTTGTGTCAGGGACACCTAAAGGGGAGGGGAGAAACAGCCCGCAACCGTGCACGGTTGTTGGCTTGTCATCATTGTCGGCTTTCACGTTTTATTCATCATCTAAATGTGCCAATACAAGCTTGATATTCAACATTAAAGATCAATGTAAGCCAGTGTAAAGTAAAGTAAAGATATTAAGCATACATTTGTAAAATGAGCAACCTAGTTTAACCTAGTGTGTCATATGGCTGGATGTACCGAGCCGTGATGTCTGTACCGCGAAGTCGCAGGACGAATACATGTACCGGTATGTTACACCCCTAGTCTGCAAACATCGTGAAAATGGTCAATAACGCAGGCGCCAGGGAGTAAAGATGGAAAAACAGTGTGGCAGTCAATGAGTTAATACCAGTCGCTGGGCAGAGCTTTGTGTTGCATGCTACTTGTGTGAGTAAGTATCAACATAGTATCCACTCAGTGGATGGTGTTTTACATCCCAATTCTTTTTTACACAGGGAATATACGAGGAGTAAAAAACTTACAAAAACCACCTAGCACAAAATATTATAGATGGTTCACACTGGGTACTCCATCGATGAGACAGAATTATCTGGCACATGGAGTGGAGATCAAACCAGGGTTTTATTGTCTGGGAGTTTGGATGAGATGAGTGAAAGCCGGTGTGCTACCTGTTCAGCCACGCCCCCTGTGATGCTGTAGCTAATAGAGAGCTAATAGAGAGCTAATAGTATAAAATATTATACTTTTTTTTTTCTTTTTTTTTAAGTCGACCAATAGTCGACTTAGACTAACGGCAAATTTTGGCCAAATCTAGTCGACCATCCAAATCCTTAGTCGGGGACAGCCCTACTACACACTACAATAAAACACAAAGGAACACAACTACAATCATCAATGTGTATCTGAGGTGTACTTATGTTCTCTGTCTGTCTGTCTGCCTGGTTTCCTGTCTCCATTTGGCTATTTTTCTTTTCCTGTTTTCGCTTGTGACTTTTCACCTAGATCCCTGATTTGTGCATCCCCAGGTATCATTGGAAAGCCACACTCATTGCCTACAACCCTGTCCAATACGTTTTGAGATCGCCAAATGATTGACGGAACTAGAGCCCCAAGAGTCGGGAGTGGAATGTGCGCAATACCGTGTACTTCGCGCAAGCCTCACATATCGGCATGTAACTTGAGAACCGCTGAATGGATTTTGTCACCTGAAAGGGCTATCGACAGGCAACAGGTTTCTCTGTGTCTCTGTGTCTCTGTGTCTCTGTTTCTCTGTGTCTCTGTTTCTCTGTGTCTCTGTGTCTCTGTGTCTGTTTCTCTGTTTCTCTGTTTCTCTGTGTCTCTGTTTCTCTGTGTCTCTGTGTCTCTGTTTCTCTGTGTCTCTGTTTCTCTGTGTCTCTGTTTCTCTGTGTCTCTGTTTCTCTGTGTCTCTGTTTCTTTATGTCTCTGTTTCTCTGTGTCTCTGTTTCTCTGTGTCTCTGTTTCTCTGTGTCTCTGTGTCTCTGTGTCTCTGTTTCTCTGTTTCTCTGTTTCTCTGTGTCTCTGTGTCTCTGTGTCTCTGTGTCTCTGTGTCTGTTTCTCTGTTTCTCTGTCTCTCTCTCTCTGTGTCTCTGTTTCTCTGTGTCTCTGTGTCTCTGTTTCTCTGTGTCTCTGTTTCTCTGTTTCTCTTTTTTTCTGTGTCTCTGTTTCTCTGTGTCTCTGTTTCTCTGTGTCTCTGTGTCTCCGTTTCTCCGTTCTCTGTTTCTCTGTTTCTCTGTGTCTCTGTGTCTCTGTGTCTCTGTTTCTGTGTCTCTGTTTCTCTGTGTCTCTGTGTCTCTGTTTCTCTGTGTCTCTGTGTCTCTGTTTCTGTGTCTCTGTTTCTCTGTGTCTCTGTTTCTCTGTGTCTCTGTGTCTCTGTTTCTCTGTGTCTCTGTGTCTCTGTGTCTCTGTTTCTCTGTTTCTCTGTTTCTCTGTTTCTCTGTTTCTCCGTGTCTCTGTGTCTCCGTGTCTCCGTGTCTGTTTCTCTGTGTATCTGTTTCTTTGTGTCTCTGTGTCTCTGTGTCTGTTTCTCTGTGTCTCTGTGTCTCTGTGTCTGTGTCTCTGTTTCTCCGTTAGGGGCGACAGTGGCTCAGGAGGTAGAGAGCGGTCGTAATCAGAAGGTTCCTAGTTCGATTCCGGCTCCTCCTGGCAGCGTGTCAAATTGTTCTAGAGCAAGATACTTAACCCCTAAAAAGGTTGGCACCTTGCATTGTCGCCTCTGCCATCAGTGTGTGAATGTGTGAGTGAATGGGTAAATGTGAGGAATAAGTTGTAAAGTGCTTTGGATAAAAGCTGTTATATAAATGGAGTCCATTTTCCATTCTCCATTTTTCATTTCTCTGTACTAGTAGCCGGCAGCTCTTCCTCTGTAAATCAGCCTTGTGCCGCATGGAGCTAAACTTCAATATAAAAGCCCCTGTATGCACACTGACAGCCCATTGCCTTGGTAACACACAGAGAAACAGAGAATACTTTTTTTTACTGCTCTTTAATGACATGACATCCCCAAGAACTCTTTTGCGGTATGAGAGACAATTAAGACCCCAACAAACAACCATTGTGTTAAAGTCAAAGTGACTTTATATTCACCACCAATTCTCACCGGGAGGCCATTTGATTGGGTCTGATGTGTCAGGCTAACCAGGGGGCATTGTGGGAGGTTGATAATCTTCCTGTGGATTGTGGGTGGAGCTAGTGGCGTGTGATACTAGGTGGAAGATGCGAAATGGAAGCGTGTGGAGGACCATGCCGCTAATGACGACAAGGAGGAAACGTGTCAGGAGAAACGCCATGAAACACCATGAGACTTCCCCAGAGACGGTTATAGTGTAACGTTCGTGTCCGTTTAGTATTTGTTTGTGTCCGTTGTGTTCTTTCTCAAAATAAAACCGAAGGTCGAGGGATTCCCTGGATCGGTACTCTTAAGAGCCGATGTTATGTTGACAGTGGCATATTCAAGGCTGTATTTCCCCCCAGCTAACCAGGCTAAAGTCAGTTTCAAGGTACAGTACGGCCTGTCACACAGTTTAGTCCTGATAATACTAGCATAGTCAGTCTGCTTGTGGTTACCCCGACTAAACTGAGCAGCACTGGTCTGTGTACAATATATATATTATATATAATATAATTAACGCATTAATCTAAAAAAAAAAAAAAAAAGAAAAAAAAAAAAATCATTTTTTTTTCCATTTATTTACCCAGGGTAGGTTCGCTGAGCACAGATGCTCTTTTTCAGGAACGCCCTGCTTCACATTCACACAGTTCCATTCACACCTGGGAGCTGCCCAGTACAACCACAGTTGACACCATTGGCCACTGAGCAACTCCACTGGAGCAGTTGATTTGCATTGGCACCCAACGGGAAAAATATTATAGGCACTATAAGTAGACATCGCTACATAAAACAAGCTGGTCTGCCTGAGTGACTGGTGGAAGAAGAAGAAATAGAGATTGGACTGATTGAGTCAAGCCATGTTACATAGTTCAAGTTTGAAATGCTTCTTTCTGTTTTGCTCCTGAGATTGTGCTAGATACTGTACTGGTAATATTATTTATTTGTGTTAACTTCTGAATAAAACAACTTATTAAACACAAGTACATCTTATTGAACATTATTTTGATATTTCATTACCAATTATCATAGCAAAACAGCTTTTTCAAACAGTCTGTAATGCATTTTGGAAACGGGAGATGGGCTCATGGTGTAATGGGCCACCTGGCCTGAGAAACATAAGGAGGAAAGAAAAAGTAAGGACTTACTTCTGGTCATTATTTGGGTAGAACACACATATCGTAATTCCTCTAATAGTGACCGGTATTCAAATACAAGCCGGGTCTCTATTAATGGCCGGGTGCGCTCTTGAGCTAAGCAATTATAAGCCGGCCTCCTAATACAAGCCGGGTTACTAATATACTGAGCTGCACACTGAGCTAGTTACTTGATTTCACTTTGAAAACGTTGAAATGACCAGTGACCACCTGTAATTGCACTGTTTACTATTTCATACAGTACTTGGTTTCAATAAATGAACCCAGTACATTTTACTGGGTTCAAACTGACACAAAATGTTGATTTATTCATTATGATCTTTTTGAAAATTAGAAATATAGGCCTCTCTCTTATACATGCCTCCTCCTAATACAAGCCTGGTACCCGCTACAGTTGAAACAAATACAAGCCGGGGTTACTATTAGAGGAATTACGGTATTTTGAATGCCTTCTGCAGTTTATTTTTTATTTTTTTTGAGCCATTTTAATCTAGATTAATCTAGATTAAATCCAGGATTGCAGATAGATTAATCTAGATTAATTTTTTTTTATCTATGCCCACCTCTAATATATATACTGTATGTATGTTATGCTTCAACAAAAATGTGTGGCATTAACACGCTAACTTTGACACCCCTAAATTGTATGTAACTGATCATTGACTTGTGTTGTGTTTTAACCTCGTCCCTGCACTATGTATGTTGAGGTAGTGTTATGGTTTGTAACCGACCTCAAACGCAACGGCACAGACAGGAAGTTCAGAGTTAGCCAAATGCTAGGGCGTATTTATTTACAGAGTCAAAAGAAGGATAAAGTACAATAATCAAACAAACGGGGAGACTGCCTTCGGCAGAGTCATCTGCCGCTCTGCAGAATCCTCCTGGTGATAGTGGTGGGGAATTGGCATGTGACGTTGTAGCGGCTCTGCAGATACTCCCAGCAGATAGTGGTGGGGAATTGGCATGTGACGTTGTAGCGGCTCTGCAGATACTCCCAGCTTTCACTCAAGGTGGAAAACGGAGAGAGAGAGAGAGATATCGGAAACAGTCCAACGAAACACAGGGGCAGTGTGGTTCCCTCCTCCCTAGCTGGGTCCAGAACCAATTGACAGTGACAGTCTTCAGTGTTCCCCACAACACACAATTTAGCTGAGTTAGTGCAACAAAACGAAGTCTTCAGTGTCTCTTCCAAAACACACAATCAGAATAATCCAGAACCAATTGACAGTGACAGTCTTCAGTGTTCCCCACAACACACAACTTAGCTGAGTCAGTGCAAACAAAACGAAGTATTCAGTGTCTCTTCTAAAACACACAATCAGAATAATCCAGAGGGGTTTGGTTCCACTCACCCAAGCGCAACGCGTAAAGCGGGCAAAACGAGGCGCAGCTCCAAACGGGGAACAAGGTTCTCAACAGCGGTTCTCCACAGAAAGGTCCTGGAGAGAAAGTAGACCAGGAACAGCAATGGGGAAAAAGCAGGCAAATGCAGTTGTATTCCAGAACGACCCGACAACGATAGAAGGAAGGTCCTGGTATATAAAGCCCTCTGGGGCGCTAATCACAAACTATGACAGCTGCGTGATGAAAGTGGCAATCGTTCAAAAAGCGTGTGGCGGGGAATGCACCAATCAGCACCATACCTCAGGAGAGAGTGTGGCGGGGAACCAACCAAACCTCACAGTACCCCCCCCTCCACCAGCCCGACCCGGCTCGCCCGGATGGGCACGATGGAAGTCGGTGATTAGGCCGGGATCCACGATGAGCTGGCGGGAGACCCAGCTCCGTTCCTCCGGGCCGTACCCCTCCCAGTCCACCAGGTACTGGAACCCCCGACCCCGCCGTCGAACGCCCATCAACCGGCGGACCTGCCACTGGGGGTGACCGTCCACCATCACGGGAGGAGGTGGTTCCGGAGCAGGAGGCATCAGGGGACTGAGAGAGACAGGCTTAACCCGGGACACATGGAAAACAGGGTGAATGTGCATGGACGCAGGAAGCTTAAGACTCACCGCCGCCGGACTGAGTACCTTCAGAACCTCAAAAGGACAGACGAACCGGGGGTTAAGCTTCTTGGCCGAGGACCGAAGCGGAAGGTCCCTTGCGGAAAGCCACACCCTCTGCCCAGGGTGGTACGTCGGCGCAGGGACCCGGCGCCGGTCAGCCCCACGACTGGCGCGCTCCGATGACCGGAGCAGCGCAGTCCTAGTGATCTCCTAGACCCGACGGCACCGGTTGAGGTGGTCCTGTACGGAGGGAACTGCCACCTCCGACTCCTGTGCAGGGAAAAGAGGGGGTTGGTAGCCCAGGGATACCTCAAAGGGTGAGAGGCCGGTGGCAGAACTGACCATGGAGTTGATGGAGTACTCGACCCAGGGAAGGAAACGGCTCCAAGAAGCGGGTTTCTCGGCAGCCACACACCGAAGAGCAGACTCCACACTCTGGTTCATCCTCTCCGTTTGTCCGTTAGTCTGGGGATGATAACCAGAGGAAAGACTGACCGTTGCCCCCAATCCCTTGCAAAAAGCCCGCCATACCTGGGAAGTGAACTGGGGCCCCCGGTCCGAGACGACGTCCTGGGGAAACCCATGGAGGCGAAACACGTGGCGTGTCAGGAGGTCCGCCGTCTCGGCCACCGAGGGAAGCTTGGGAAGGGCCACGAGGTGAACCCCCTTGCTGAACCGATCCACCACGGTCAGTAGGCACGTGTTCCCCTGGGAAGAAGGAAGACCCGTGACGAAGTCCAACGCCACATGGGACCAAGGGCGGCTCAGAATGGGAAGCGGCTGCAATAGCCCGGAGGGTGCCTGGTGGGAGGCCTTGCTGCAGGCGCAGACTGCGCAGGCCAGTACGAACTCCTTGACGTCGTTCCTCATGGTGGGCCACCAGAATCGACGAGCCAGGAAGGAGAACGTGCGATGAACGCCTGGGTGGCAGGCGAACCGGCTGGTATGGCCCCACTGGAGGACCCGGGACCGGACTGAGTCGGGGACGAAGAGACGATGAACCGGTACATTGCCTGGAGCGCGATGGAAGCGTAGGGCACGCCTTACCACCCCCTCGATGCCCAAGGTGACTACTCCTACCACCCTGGCCTCTGGGAGGATGGGAGTCGGGTCCTCAGTGGTTGGAGCCCCCTTGGAGTGTAACCGGGACAGGGAGTCGGCCTTTGTGTTGCGGGAACCAGGGCGAAACGTCAGCGAGAAGTCGAACCGACTGAGGAAGCTGGCCCATCTTGCCTGCCGGCCATTGAGGCGCTTGGAAGCACGGATGTACGTCAGGTTCTTGTGGTCCGTCCAAATGGTAAATGGCTCCTCAGCCCCCTCTAGCCAATGACGCCACTCCTCCAAGGCAGCCACAACCGCCAGCAGCTCCCGATTGCCGATGTCGTAGTTCCTCTCGGCAGGGAGGAAACGACGCGAGTAGAAGGCGCACGGATGTACCTTCTGGTCCGTTGCCGACCGCTGGGATAAGATAGCTCCTAGTCCAGTATCCGAGGCGTCCACCTCTACGATGAACTGTCTCCTGGGGTCTGGATGGAGCAAGATCGGGGCGGAAGTGAACCTCTTCTTGAGGGAGCGGAACGCAGCACACGCCACTGGGGACCAGTCGAACGGCAGGGCGGGAGAGGTCAGCCTGGTAAGCGGTTCTGCCACCTGACTGTAGTTCCGAATGAATCTTCGGTAGAAGTTGGCGAACCTGAGGAAGCTCTGTAACTCCTTCCGAGAGGTGGGTTCCGGCCACTCCTCCACGGCCCGGATCTTGCGAGGGTCAGCTCGGGTCAAGCCTCTCTCCACGATTAAGCCCAGGTAATCGACGGAGTCGGAGTGGAATCGGCACTTCTCTGCCTTGACGAAGAGCCGATTGTGGAGAAGGCGCTCCAGCACACGGCGGACATGCTGGATGTGTTCCTCGAGGGTCTTGGAGAAAATGAGGATGTCGTCTAGGTATACTACCACAAACTCCTCCAGCATGTCACGAAGGACGTCATTCATGAGCGCCTGGAATACCGCCGGAGCGTTGGTGAGGCCGAACGGCATTACCAGGTACTCGTAGTGGCCCCTGGGAGTCTTGAAGGCGGTCTTCCACTCATCGCCCTCTCGGATACGGACCAGATGGTAGGCACTCCGGAGGTCCAGCTTGGTAAAGATGGTAGCCTGGGTGAGAGGCTCGAAGGTGGAGTTCATGAGAGGAAGAGGGTACTTGTTCTTAATGGTGATCTCGTTGAGCTGGCGATAGTCGATGCAGGGTCGAATGTCTCCATCCTTCTTCCCAACAAAGAAGAAACCGGCCGCCACAGGGGAGGGGGAAGGCCGAATGAGTCCTGCTTCCAAGGACTCAGAGATATATTGATCCATCGCTGCCTTCTCAGGGACGGTCAGACTGTAGAGGCGGCTGCCGGGAAGGGGAGCCCCTGAGCGGAGGTCGATGGCACAGTCGTAAGGCCGGTGAGGCGGAAGGGCCTGAACCCTGGACTTACTGAAAACCTCCTCGAGGTCGTGGTACTCGGGGGTATGGTCGAGAGGTCCGGAGGCGGCTCACAAACGGATATCCGGGGCGAGGGACAGGACGCCGCCTGAAGACACTGGGCATGAAAGGAGGAGCTCCACCCCCTGATGGTACCGGAGGACCAGGCGATGTGGGGCTCGTGCAGCGCGAGCCAGGGCCGGCCCAGGACTACTGGGACAAGAGGGGATCTGGTGATAAAAACTGGAGTCTCTCAACGTGGTTACCAGCAATGGTGAGCAGGACAGGACAGGTGCGTTGAGTGATGTCAGCCAGGCGGTGTTGGTCCAATGCGAACACCTCCAATGGCCTCACGAGGTCCTCTAGTGAAATGTTGGCCCGGGTAGCAAACTCGAAGTCTAGGAAACTCATCAGCACCCGAGTCAATGAGTGCCTCCACCGTGGCCCGTTGGTCCGCCCAGGCCAGGGTGACGCTCATCAGACGGCTAGGTGGTGCACGGCTCTGGGAACGAGAAAAACGGCTCACCAGGATCTCCCGGGGTCCCGGCGAGCCTGGTCTTTTGGCCGGGTGGGGCAGTTGGCGATACGGTGTCCATCCCGACCGCAGTAGAGGCAAAGGCCGGACCTGAACCTCGCCTCGCGTTCAGCTTGGCTAAGATGTGAACGTCCCAGCTGCATGGGTTCCTCCCCGGGCACCGAACGGGAGGGGAAGGAACCACCAGTCGTGTTGGGAGCAGGGCGGACCGCAGTACCGTCACGAGTACGGGGGGTCTGGGGAACCTCTGGAGGTCCCTGTCGGGTTCTCTCACGTCTTCTCTCCTGGAGGCGTCCGTCGATGCGAATGGCGACGCTGAATAGGTCTTCGAGGGACTCAGGTTCCTCACGGGTCGCGAGCTGGTCCCTGACAGCGTCGTTGAGCCCCCTCATGAAGGTGAGACGAAGCGCTTGATCGTTCCAACCGCTCTCCGTTGCCGCCAGTCTGAACTCCAGCATGTAGTCGGTGACCCCGCCACTGCCCTGCCGGAAGGTGCCCAACCGAGCTCCAGGGTCCTGGCCACGGGCTGGGTGGTGGAAAACCCTGCGGAGCTCAGCCACGAAGTCTGGGTAGGAAAAACAGAAATCAGCCCCCATTGCCCAGGAGGCAGTAACCCACTGGGCTGCCCGGCCTGAGAGCAGGTTAGTCATGTAAGCCACTCGGGCTCCCCTTGAAGTGAATCGGCTGGGTTGATGACCAAAAACCAACTCACATTGCATGATGAATGTGGCACAATCCTCGAAGTTACCATTGAACAACCGTGGTTCGGAGAGACGGGGCTCCCGAGGTGCGGGATCGGGAGGCGCGGGGCCTGCCACGGCTGCGGGTGATGCTCCGGCCGAGGCTCCTGAAGTAGGTGGGGTTACAAGCAAGGTGTTAACGGCTTCACTCAGCGCTTGTAATTGGTGGAGAATATTAGTCTGCTGATTACCCTGGGCTGTCTGCAGGCTAGCCAGAGAGCCAAGGGACTCCTGAATAGGCAGGACCTGGTCTCGGAGCTCCTGTACAGCAGCCGCAGCCGCACCTAGCTGTAGGCTGTGGTCGTTGGTTAACTCAATCTGGACCGCCAACGCTGTTCTGACCCTGTCTGTGTCGGCTGAGGTCGTCATGGTCGGGTCGTAATGTTAAAGGATAACTCCACTTTTTTTTTAAATTCGCTTATTTAACATCTTCCCTGGAGTTAGACAAGAAGATGCATACCTTTTTTGTCTCTGTGCGTGCATTTTAGCTTTGGGAATAGACGCTCCGTTAGCATAGCTTAGCTTCATCACTGGAAGTGGGGGAGGACAGTAGCCTTACAGTGCCTTACAGTGTATTGCAAGGTCTGACATTGACCAAACTTGATATGCATGACCTTGGTGGGCTCTAGGTCAACTCCTGAAAAGGGGGTCAATGTCAGACCTTGCAATCAAAAGTTAGGGGCGCACTGAAATTATGGCAAGGGTTATTAGCCCCCTAACTTTTGATTGCAAAGTCTGACATTGACCCCCTTTTCAGGAGTTGACCTAGAGCCCACCAAGGTCATGCATATCAAGTTTGGTCAATGTCAGACCTTGCAATACACTGTAAGGCACTGTAAGGCTACTGTCCTCCCCCACTTCCAGTGATGAAGCTAAGCTATGCTAACGGAGCGTCTATTCCCAAAGCTAAAATGCACACACAGAGACAAAAAAGGTATGCATCTTCTTGTCTAACTCCAGGGAAGATGTTAAATAAGCTAATTTAAAAAAAAAGTGGAGTTATCCTTTAAGGTTTGTAACCGACCTCAAACGCAATGGCACAGACAGGAAGTTCAGAGTTAGCCAAATGCTAGGGCGTATTTATTTACAGAGTCAAAAGAAGGATAAAGTACAATAATCAAACAAACGGGGAGACTGCCTTCGGCAGAGTCATCTGCCGCTCTGCAGAATCCTCCTGGTGATAGTGGTGGGGAATTGGCATGTGACGTTGTAGCGGCTCTGCAGATACTCCCAGCAGATAGTGGTGGGGAATTGGCATGTGACGTTGTAGCGGCTCTGCAGATACTCCCAGCTTTCACTCAAGGTGGAAAACGGAGAGAGAGAGAGAGATATCAGAAACAGTCCAACGAAACACAGAGGCAGTGTGGTTCCCTCCTCCCTAGCTGGGTCCAGAACCAATTGACAGTGACAGTCTTCAGTGTTCCCCACAACACACAATTTAGCTGAGTTAGTGCAACAAAACGAAGTCTTCAGTGTCTCTTCCAAAACACACAATCAGAATAATCCAGAACCAATTGACAGTGACAGTCTTCAGTGTTCCCCACAACACACAACTTAGCTGAGTCAGTGCAAACAAAACGAAGTATTCAGTGTCTCTTCTAAAACACACAATCAGAATAATCCAGAGGGGTTTGGTTCCACTCACCCAAGGGCAACGCGTAAAGCGGGCAAAACGAGGCGCAGCTCCAAACGGGGAACAAGGTTCTCAACAGCGGTTCTCCACAGAAATGTCCTGGAGAGAAAGTAGACCAGGAACAGCAACGGGAAAAAAGCAGGCAAATGCAGTTGTATTCCAGAACGACCCGACAACGATAGAAGGAAGGTCCTGGTATATAAAGCCCTCTGGGGCGCTAATCACAAACTATGACAGCTGCGTGATGAAAGTGGCAATCGTTCAAAAAGCGTGTGGCGGGGAATGCACCAATCAGCACCATACCTCAGGAGAGCGTGTGGCGGGGAACCAACCAAACCTCACAGGTAGGGTGGTTGAGGTATTGCGACCTCAAGATTTTTTTATTAAGGTTTTAATTAATTCAATTAACATAAAAAGATATGCATGCTAGGTTTCCTGATGTTTTCCTTGACCAAGGTACTGGCATTACAACTGGAGTTGGTCCCTTGACCAAGGTACTGGAATTACAACTAGAGTTGGTCCCTTGACCAAGGTACTGGCATTACAACTAGAGTTGGTCCCTTGACCAAGGTACTGGCATTACAACTAGAGTTGGTCCCTTGACCACGGTACTGGAATTACAACTGGAGTTGGTCCCTTGACCAAGGTACTGGCATTACAACTAGAGTTGGTCCCTTGACCAAGATACTGGCATTACAACTAGAGTTGGTCCCTTGACCAAGGTACTGGCATTAACTAGAGTTGGTCCCTTGACCAAGGTACTGGCATTACAACTAGAGTTGGTCCCTTGACCAAGGTACTGGAATTACAACTGGAGTTGGTCCCTTGACCAAGGTACTGGCATTACAACTAGAGTTGGTCCCTTGACCAAGGTACTGGCATTACAACTAGAGTTGGTCCCTTGACCAAGGTACTGTAATTACAGCTAGAGTTGGTCCCTTGACCAAGGTACTGGCATTACAACTAGAGTTGGTCCCTTGACCAAGGTACTGGCATTACAACTAGAGTTGGTCCCTTGACCAAGGTACTGGCATTACAACTGGAGTTGGTCCCTTGACCAAGGTACTGGCATTACAACTAGAGTTGGTCCCTTGACCAAGGTACTGGCATTACAACTAGAGTTGGTCCGTTGACCAAGGTACTGGCATTACAACTAGAGTTGGTCCCTTGACCAAGGTACTGGCATTACAACTGGAGTTGGTCCCTTGACCAAGGTACTGGCATTACAACTAGAGTTGGTCCGTTGACCAAGGTACTGGCATTACAACTAGAGTTGGTCCCTTGACCAAGGTACTGGCATTACAACTAGAGTTGGTCCGTTGACCAAGGTACTGGCATTACAACTAGAGTTGGTCCCTTGACCAAGGTACTGGCATTACAACTATAGAGTTGGTCCCTTGACCAAGGTACTGGCATTACAACTAAAGTCGGTCCCCAGGCACCACACTGTGTGGCACTGCTCCTCAATAGTTAGGATGGGTCAAATGCAGAAGACAAATTTCCCCAAGGGGATTAATAAAGGTTCAATTTACATTCACTTAACCTAATAATTTCTTCATTCCATAAATTTAAGTATTTATGTTGCAATGTCAAGTGAAGTGAAGTCGAGTTTATTTGTATGAAAATCACATCACGTGTCTGTAGCTAGGGCTGGGCGATATGGCCTAAAAATAAAATCCCAGATTATTATTTTTTTAAATCCGATTTACGATTTGAATCGATTTCTTTCTCTTGAGAGCAAAAAAAAATCGTTTTTTATTTGACACAAAAAAAGATTCAAACCAAGATGGATGTCCCTATTGGGATTGAAGTGCAAACCTAACTTTAACCAATCTTCACTTAAAAAATTATTATAATAATATATAATTTATATATAATATAAAAGGTTACTCTTGATCAAACAAAGATGTGCAAAGATGGGATTAATAGTGCAATAACTTGCTTTTTCACCAAACTTCACTTAAAACAAATAAAAGGTGCCTCTTGATCATCAAACAAGAATGAATTTCCCTATTGGGATTAATAAAGTGCAAATCTAACTTTCACCAAACATCACTTTTTGTAAAATAAAGGGTGACTCTTAAAAAAAGATAAAATTTATAAAAAAAAATCAAAATCTTCCTAAATCATTAATTCGAATTAATCGAAATATCGATGAATCGCCCAGCCCTAACTGTAGCCTGTATACACAGTATGTGGAGTGCTATATGTAGGAATCTCTTTCTTTCTTTCTTTCTTTCTTTCTTTCTTTCTTTCTTTCTTTCTTTCTTTCTTTCTTTCTTTCTTTCTTTCTTTCTTTCTTTCTTTCTTTCTTTCTTTCTTTCTTTCTTTCTTTCTTTCTTTCTTTCTTTCTTTCTTTCTTTCTTTCTTTCTTTCTTTCTTTCTTTCTTTCTTTCTTTCTTTCTTTCTTTCTTTCTTTCTTTCTTTCTTTCTTTCTTTCTTTCTGTTAGGGTTTGTAACTGACCCCAAGCGCAACGGCACAGAGAGAGTTGTTTCAGAGTTAGCCAAAAACAAGGGCGTGTTTATTCACAGAGTCACAAGATTGAATTAGGTGGAGAACAGAACAAACGGGGAATCTGGCATGTGAAGAATGTTTGCGGCTCTGCAGATTCTCCCAGAAGGTGATGGTGAGGAATTTGCCTGTGACGTCTGAGCCGCTCTGCAGATCCCCCCAGCATACACTCCAGGTGGAAGCGGAGAGAGAGAGAGAAATCCCAGTTATCTCAGCGCACAATAGAAACAGAGAGGTGACTGACCCAAACAATATATCCAAGTGACTTGATCTTCGGTGTGATACTCACAGTTAGCAGTGTCCAGAGAAAAAACAATACGGTAATCCAACGTGTAAATCCAACAACAAAAAATAAGTGAGAACAGTATAACAAAAACGGGATCTCTTCGGTGTTTCACAAACACACAAAAACGATTGATCCAAAAAGGACTGTTTCCAAAAACTCACCAGAGCGCAACGCGTAAAGCCGGCAGATAAACGAGGCGTAGCTTCGTACGGGGAATCAGGTTCTCCAACAGGGATACTTCACGAGAGTCCTGGGGAGCAACAGACAGCGACGGGAAAGAAAGGCAGATGCAGGGAATATTCAAGTTTCAAGTTTCAAGTTTCAAGTTTCTTTAATAGTTGTCATACAGAAGTACAGAATACTTTCATACAAAATGCTTCTTACTGTTACGCTCCAGAGACTGTGCTAGACAAGATAGTATCAAATAACATAGTATAGCATGTAATTTAGAAGAAGAAAATGAGGTCACAGTGTTCGGTATAGACATATGTATAATGTTCTGAGTTACCATATAATATACAATACTATGCAGTGTACTAATGTATAGTACTATATAGTGCAAAGCAGAAATGATCCAAAACGATCCAACCTCGATATTAGGGGGAAAAGAGTATATAAAGCCCTCTGGGGCGCTGATTAGAACACACATCAGGTGCGTGAAGGTAATTGATACTTGACTTAGAAGTGTGCGTTCGGCCACGGACCAATCATCACAGAATCCTCACAGAAACCTTAAAGGAACGGAGCGTGGCGGGGAATGCAATTAATCAACAAAACACCTTAAAGGAACGGAGCGTGTGGCCGGGAACGGACCAATCATCACAGTACTTTAGGAAGCCTGTGGTGGGGAAAGAACCAATCCTCACAGTACCCCCCCCTCCACGGGCGCCACCCGGCGACCCACTCGGCCCCGGCCTGCCCGGACGGGACCGAAGGAAGCCGGCGATCAGGGGCACTGGAGAGGGGGACAAAGACAGAGGCCCGGAGAGGGGGACCGGAGACGGGGACAGAGGACCGGCGAGGGAGGCCGGAGACGGGGACAGGGGCCCGACAGCGGAGGCTGGGCACGGGGACAGAGGACCGGCGAGGGACCAGGAGGAACCATGTAGTCCAGGAGGAACCATGTAGACCAGGAGGAACCATGTAGACCAGGAGGAACCAGGAGGAACCATGTAGACCAGGAGGAACCAGGAGGAACCATGTAGACCAGGAGGAACCATGTAGACCAGGAGGAACCAGGTAGACCAGGAGGAACCAGGAGGAACTATGTGGACCAGGAGGAACCATGTAGACCAGGAGGAACCATGTAGACCAAGAGGAACCATGTAGACCAGGAGGAACCAGGATGAACCATGTAGACCAGGAGGAACCAGGAGGAACCATGTAGACCAGGAGGAACTATGTGTACCAGGAGGAACCAGGAGGAACCATGTATACCAGGAGGAACCAGGGGGAACCATGTAGACCAGGAGGAACCAGGAGGAACCATGTAGACCAGGAGGAACTATGTGGACCAGGAGGAACCAGGAGGAACCATGTAGTCCAGGAGGAACCATGTAGACCAGGAGGAACCAGGAGGAACCATGTAGACCAGGAGGAACCAGGAGGAACCATGTAGACCAGGAGGAACCATGTAGACCAGGAGGAACCAGGTAGACCAGGAGGAACCAGGAGGAACTATGTGGACCAGGAGGAACCATGTAGACCAGGAGGAACCATGTAAACCAAGAGGAACCATGTAGACCAGGAGGAACCAGGATGAACCATGTAGACCAGGAGGAACCAGGAGGAACCATGTAGACCAGGAGGAACTATGTGGACCAGGAGGAACCAGGAGGAACCATGTAGTCTAGGAGGAACCAGGAGGAACCATGTAGACCAGGAGGAACCAGGAGGAACCATGTAGACCAGGAGGAACTATGTGGACCAGGAGGAACCAGGAGGAACCATGTAGACCAGGAGGAACTATGTGGACCAGGAGGAACCAGGAGGAACCATGTAGTCCAGGAGGAACCATGTAGACCATGAGGAACCAGGTAGACCATGAGGAACCATGAAAACTGGGTTAAATCAGATGCGTCCAACAGATGAGTTTGGGTGTTTTACTCGACGGTATCCAAGGAAACAGTTATGGGGGGGGCAAATTCTTCGGAGGTTCTAATAGTCCTGGTGGTGAAGTCCCCCCCCCCTCGGAACTCAACGACATCAGGGTTTCTTCTTGTGCAGTGCTCTCTCTGTGTCGGCTGGGGTCGTCATGGTTGGATCGTAATGTTAGGGTTTGTAACCGACCCCAAGCGCAACGGCACAGAGAGAGTTGTTTCAGAGTTAGCCAAAAACAAGGGCGTGTTTATTCACAGAGTCACAAGATTGAATTAGGTGGAGAACAGAACAAACGGGGAATTTGGCATGTGAAGAATGTTTGCGGCTCTGCAGATTCTCCCAGAAGGTGATGGTGAATTTGCCTGTGACGTCTGAGCCGCTCTGCAGATCCCCCCAGCATACACTCCAGGTGGAAGCGGAGAGAGAGAGAGAAATCCCAGTTAGCTCAGCGCACAATAGAAACAGAGAGGTGACTGATCCAAACAATATATCCAAGTGACTTGATCTTCGGTGTGATACACACAGTTAGCAGTGTCCAGAGAAAAAACAATAGGGTAATCCAACGTGTAAATCCAACAACAAAAAATAGGTGAGAACAGTATAACAAAAACGGGATCTCTTCGGTGTTTCACAAACACACAAAAACGATTGATCCAAAAAGGACTGTTTCCAAAAACTCACCAGAGCGCAACGCGTAAAGCGGGCAGATAAACGAGGCGTAGCTTCGTACGGGGAATCAGTTTCTCCAACAGGGATACTTCACGAGAGTCCTGGGGAGCAACAGACAGCGACGGGAAAGAAAGGCAGATGCAGGGAATATTCAAAACGATCCAACCTCGATATTAGGGGGAAAAGAGTATATAAAGCCCTCTGGGGCGCTGATTAGAACACACATCAGGTGCGTGAAGGTAATTGATACTTGACTTAGAAGTGTGCGTTCGGCCACGGACCAATCATCACAGAATCCTCACAGAAACCTTAAAGGAACGGAGCGTGGCGGGGAATGCAATTAATCAACAAAGCACCTTAAAGGAACGGAGCGTGTGGCCGGGAACGGACCAATCATCACAGTACTTTAGGAAGCCTGTGGTGGGGAAAGAACCAATCCTCACACTTTCTTTCTTTCTTTCTTTCTTTCTTTCTTTCTTTCTTTCTTTCTTTCTTTCTTTCTTTCTTTCTTTCTTTCTTTCTTTCTTTCTTTCTTTCTTTCTTTCTTTCTTTCTTTCTTTCTTTCGGGCTCGGGCCTAATCTGTAAAAAAAAAATATATATATGCATAGATAGGGTTTGGGTAGGGCTCGGGCTCCTTTTATTTGTCTCACTTAATTTTACACACACGCGCAGAGGAAGACACACACAAGCACGCCGTCACGTCACGTAGTGTTTCCATCAAAGCAACAAAAAGCTAGACCGTTGGAGCGTGTGTGTCGGAGATGGAGAAGCTGCTTGATTGTGAACTCGGGAGTGAGATCAAATGAATGAAAGTTTACGGAATATAGAACAGAAATCCATACACAGCAACGCGCCTCCGAGCAAGGTGTGATAAGCATGGAACAATATATTTTCCTTGACATGACATCTGGCCACCTCAGACCCACTCCTATCCGAGCTCCAGGAGGGTCATCAAAGAGAAGCCGACTATTATCTTTCCTCAGTCCACAACGGTGGAATGAACTTCCCACTACAGTTAGGACAGCCGAAACCCGACCAATATTTCGCTGTCGACTAAAAACACACTTCTTCAATCAATATCTAAAAAGAAATTATAAAAAAAAAAACACTAACCAGGGCGGCTAAGTGGCGCAGTGGGCAAGGCGCTCGCCACTAATGCAGGAGTTGCTGGGTTCGAGCCCAGCTCTCGGCATTGCTACCAGCTTGGCTGGTCGTTCATACTAACACAATTGGCAGTGTTAGGGGTGGGAAGCTGGTGGGTGGGGATCGGACGTTGTGGACAGCGACTCCTACGGTTGGTGCGCCTGCGCAGCAGAATCAGGAAGCAACGGGGGCGGCGTGTCCCTCCCACGCAGACCCTCGACGCTGAGAGATCGCGCTGTGCAGGTGAAAAGATGCGACGGCTGCCTCCTCGTGTACCGGAGGGGACACCTAAATTCTTATCCCAACGCATGTTTGCTTCCGCGTTCGCGTTTTGCGCTCTGATTGGCCACTGACGTTTCTGGTCGCGCCAATCGTGTGACGGCAAGTTCTTTCGCCGGTTAAGCTTAGGCACTCTTTCGAAGTTAAAGGGGAGATGAAGCATTGAACAATGTTATCCTAGTTTGTTTGTTGTGTACCTTGTGTAAGACAGGGTCCTATAATCAAATGTGAAATCCTGCTTATTTGTCTGAAAAACCAAATATAATTTCCCTGTCTGCTGGATAGCTGCCTAGTAAACATGGATTGTGAGTAAATGCAACGTTGCCTACCAAACAACGGGACCGCAGTGGTTCTTTTTGTATTGCTCCTGGCTAATTTTACCATGTGAAAGAGAGGAAAGTTGGTTCATTTCCACAAACTGTTGTTCAACCACCGTCGCGGGGCATTTAACTACCTGGCTACCTAGCTCCAGTTCAACCACTGTCGCGGGGCATTTAGCTACCTGGCTACCTAGCCGCAGCCGGGATTCAAAGCCAACTAGCCGGCTAACCCTGTCATAGTATTGTTAACTGACTACAAGAGGAGTATACGTTACGACATGTTTACGACAGTTACAGTAAGTGGGAGTGGCGCGAGAGGCAGGGTTTGTGGGGATTGAGGAACCACCTGAGGTAGTAATAAAGCGTCTTGTTTACCAACCAACTGTTCCGTTGTCCGTTAATATCTAAGATATTACATGGTGTCAGAAGTGGTCGAGGATGGCAAAGTTTCAACCACCAGAGAGTTTTTGTTTCGAGAAACCCGCCGAATGGTCAGACTGGAAGAAACGGTTTACACGGTACAGGACAGCTACTAAGTTGGACAAAGAAGAAGGTCCAGTTCAAGTAAGCACGCTGGTGTATGCGCTCGGGAAGGAAGCAGAGAACATTCTCAGCTCTTTTACCTACGGGGAAGAGGAAGATGACTCGCAGTATGATGTTATACTGGCGAAATTTGATGCATATTTCATCCCGAGACGCAACGTTATACATGAACGGGCGTGTTTCAACCAGAGAGTGCAGCGTGCGGGAGAGCGCGCAGAGACATTCATCCGCGCACTATATGAGCTGTCGGAACATTGCAACTTCGGAACGGCTCGTGAGGAAAACATAAGAGACAGAATCGTGGTGGGGATTCTAGATAAGGGTCTGTCTCAGAGGCTACAGCTGATCCCTAACCTCACTCTGGAGATGACTGTACAAGAGACGCGTCAATCAGAGGAGGTAAAAGCTCAAGTTAACCAGCAGGGGGAGCAGGCTTACGCTGTGCAAGAAGTAGCACAACGGCATAACAGAGGTGCAACACAGAAGTGGCGACACCCACAGAGAGAGAGGCGCCAGGAGAGAGAGAGTGAGAATGACCACAGGAAGTGCTGGCGGTGCGGCAAAATGCCACACAGTCAGCAGGATGACTGCCCAGCAAGGAGGTCTAACTGCAATAATTGTGGGAAGAGTGGACACTGGGGAAAAGTGTGCAAAAGCAAGCAGGTGAGGGAAGTGACTGAGGGTGAGGGATCAGAAGATGGACAGTATTATTATCTGGGCTCAGTTAATAGCATACCTCAAAATGATAATGAATGGACAGTCACATTAGAGATTGGCAGCTCACCTGTAGAATTTAAAATAGATACTGGAGCCGATTGTTGTATCATAAGTGAAACTGTGTACAAAACACTGGAGCCAAAACGGGTCCTACAGAGGCCAAAGAAGGTGCTGAGTGGTCCAGGGGGTGGATTGAACTGTTTAGGGCAGTTTATGACTCAGACCAGCTACAAGGGGAAAACATACACATGCAGGCTCTATGTCATTAGGGGGCAGAGTGTGAATAACCTACTCAGCAGGCCAGTGGCTGTAGCTATGGGGTTAGTAAAGCGAGTGGGCGAGGTCAACACCAGTGAACAGGAGTTTGGCCTACTGAAAACACAGCCTGTGAAGATAGCTCTAAAGGACAATGCCCAGCCCTATGCAGTATGCACAGCACGCCGGGTCCCCATACCGCTCCTGAGTGCAGTGAAAGAGGAGTTGGAGAGGATGGAAGCCAACGACATCATTGAAGCCGTGACTGACCCAACAGAGTGGTGCGCACCCATGGTGCCAGTCCCGAAAAAGTCTGGAAGAGCACGCATCTGTGTGGACTTAAAGAAGCTTAATAAGGCTGTCAAAAGGGAGAGATTCATCTTGCCGACATCAGAGGGGATGGTAGCTCAGCTCAGCGGCTCCACAGTCTTCTCATCACTTGACGCAGCGTCAGGGTTCTGGCAGATCCCACTGGACAAAGACAGCCAGAGGTTAACCACCTTCATCACACCGTACGGAAGGTACTGTTTCAAACGTCTTCCCTTTGGGATAAGCAGTGCACCTGAGATATTTCAGAGGAAGATGGTGGAGACGCTGGAAGGGCTGGACGGCGTTGCCGTCTACATGGACGACATCATCATCCATGGCAGCAACACCAGCGAACATGATGAGCGGCTGCAGAAGGTTCTGGATCGGCTAGAGTCTGCAGGCCTGAAGCTGAACGATGAGAAGTGTGTGCTGAGAAAGGAGGAGCTGCACTTCCTGGGTCAGGTGATCAACAAAGATGGTGTACGACCCGACCCAGCCAAAGTGTCTGCAGTCAGCAAACTGGAACCACCAGAAAACGTGCAGGAACTAAAGAGAGCACTCGGCATGATCAATTACCTGGGGAAATATATTCCAGACCTCGCCACAGTGGGCCAGCCACTATATGCACTGTTAAAAGCAGACTCAGTGTGGATGTGGGGTCCGGCGCAACAAGCAGCCTTTGAGCGAGTTAAAGAGCTCCTCACAACGTCACCTACCCTGGTGTACTATGATGTTAACAGGAGCACAGTGGTCTCAGCAGACGCAAGCAGTTATGGGATAGGCGGTGTCCTGCTGCAGCTCCATGGCGAGGACTGGAGACCAGTAGCATACTGCTCAAGGCGACTGAGCGACGCTGAAACCAGGTACGCTCAGATAGAGAAAGAGTGCCTGGCGAGCGTGTGGGCGTGTGAGAGGTTTCAGATGTATCTCTATGGCCTGCCAACATTCAAACTGATTACGGATCACAAACCCCTCATCCCACTGATGAACTCCAGGGATCTCGACAATGTGCCACTCCGCTGCCAGCGACTCCTCATGCGGTTGATGAGGTTCAACCCGGAGGCTGAGTATGCACCGGGGAAAACGCTGGTGGTGGCAGACACACTGTCCAGGAGCCCACAGGCAGACAAGGGGCTCAGTAGGGACACAGACGTGGAGTGTTACGTAGCAGCTGTGATGAGCAACATTCCAGCATCGCCGAAAAAGATAGACAGCATCCGCGCGGAGACGGCGGCGGACGAGCAGCTCCAAGAAGTGATCAGGTACATACAAGAGGGGTGGCCTGAACACCTAGCACATATAAACACCTGTGTTAGGGAGTACTTTCCCGTTAGGAACGAACTGTCTATGCACGATGGGGTAGTGACCAGAGGGAGTAGAATAGTGATACCAGGGAGATTGAGGTCGGATATACTAGAACGCATACATGAGGGCCATCAAGGTCTTAACAAGTGCAGAGACAGGGCCAACACTTCGGTGTGGTGGCCTGGCATAGCCACACAGATCACACACAAAGTTGAGAACTGCATGTACTGTCGTGAGCAGAGGAGAGCACAGAACAGGGAGCCTCTCCTGTCAACACCTCTCCCAGACAGGCCGTGGAAGAGAATTGGCATAGATTTATGTGAACATGAGAGAGAGAGTTACCTAGTCATAGCTGACTACTACTCTAGATACCTGGAGATACTCCACATGCCTACCACGACTAGTGCACATGTGATCTTGAAGCTGAGAGCCACGTTTGCCCGGCACGGAATACCGGAGGAGGTTGTCAGTGACAACGGACCGCAGTTCAGCAGTGATGTCTTCAGAGGCTTTGCCTGTGACATGGACTTTAAGCACACAACCTCTAGTCCCAAGGAAACGGTTATGCTGAACATGCAGTCCAAACGGCCAAGGGGATTCTGAGACAAAAGGACCCCCTACTTGCTTTAATGGTTTACCGTTCTTCTCCACACAGCAGTACGGGTGTCAGTCCGGCAGAGCTCCTAATGGGCAGGAAAATCAGGACGACACTGCCCACTCTGGCCAAGAACCTGCAACCAAGGTGGCCGAACAAACATCACGTCAGAGCTCGAGATGCTGCGGAGAAGAGCAAACAGGCCTTCTACTATAACAAGCGCCATGGCGTGAGAGAGCTCACACCACTGCAGCGAGGAGACCATGTTCTCACCAGACTGGACAATCAAAAGACCTGGTCCACACCTGCAGTAGTGACAGGTGAGAGCGTTACACAGAGGTCTTATCTCATCGAGACAGAGCAGGGTGCTCTGTACAGGCGTAACCGTCGACATCTCCAAGCGGTGCCCGTAGCGGGGCCTCCAGCGAATGATGACACAAATCCCGGGAATGACACACCTGACATTCAGATGAGCCCAAACCATGGCTCGCCTGGTCCAACAAGGAACACTGATGGACTGATCCAAACCAGGTCTGGTAGACCTGTTAAACCTGTCCAGAGACTTGACCTGTGAGGGGAGAGTTCAATAATAATTTGTTTTGAAGGGTGTTGATATAAAAAAAAAAAAAAAAAAAGGGAGATGTCATGGTTATTGATATGTGTTGATACTGTTAAAGAGAAGATATCAAAGTTATTGATATGTGTTGATATTGTTAAAAGGAAAAAGGGAGATGTCATAGTATTGTTAACTGACTACAAGAGGAGTATACGTTACGACATGTTTACGACAGTTACAGTAAGTGGGAGTGGCGCGAGAGGCAGGGTTTGTGGGGATTGAGGAACCACCTGAGGTAGTAATAAAGCGTCTTGTTTACCAACCAACTGTTCCGTTGTCCGTTAATATCTAAGATATTACAAACCCAGCTCGCTAAATGCTGCATGTAGCTAGTTAGCTGAACTGGAGCTAGGTAGCCAGATAACTATTGGTTGAGGGGTGCAATATAAATAAATGTATCATATCATAATATGTTACGGTTTGGTAGGTGTGTTGGACCCAGGTGCAGTGCAGAAGAGAGACGACGAGAAACAGATGTTGATTTTTGAATAAATCACTACGTCTTTAATTATAGTAGCTGAATGAACATGATGGTGATACACAAAAGGGGAGTCATCTCCATCTCCAAAACAAAGAAAGCAAGGTCTCCAAAACACACTAAATAGTAACTCTGTCAAACAACGGTGCTGCATATACAGATAAGAACATCCTTTAACAATGAAATTCAATCGGCAATCAAAGTGGCACGGCGATTCAAAACATCACAAATAAATGTATCCTCCATGGCAAGGAGCGATAAAACTAAACAGGTAACAGGTAAATATGAAGTAACATTTATGTTCATATGGCAAATAGATTTGATACCATAGTGTATTTCTTATTGATTATTAATTGTTATTCAACAGTATTATAGCATGATACTAGTTACTAATGTGTAAGGCCAAACAGACCTGACCAATTTGTTTATTGAGAACACAGCCCCCAACTGTCTCATCACTCAACAGGTTAAACTGGTCATCCACGCACCTCGAAAGAGCCAAATGCAAATGATTTAATCAGACACTCACTCACTCACTCACTCACTCACTCACTCACTCACTCACTCACTCACTCACTCACTCACTCACTCACTCACTCACTCACTCACTCACTCACTCACTCACTCACTCACTCACTCACTCACTCACTCACTCACTCACTCACTCACTCACTCACTCACTCACTCACACACACACACACACACACACACACACACACACACACACACACACACACACACACACACACACACACACACACACACACACACACACACACACACACACACACACGCAAACACACACACACACACACACACGCAAACACACACACACACACACACACACACACACACACACACACACACACACACACACACACACACACACAAACTCTGTAAGGAAGGCTCTGACACACCCCTGATCACAATACCACTGTCTGATTGAAGCCTGTTGATCAAAGGCCGTGTGACAAGACCAGCTCATCTTGAAAATCTGGGCCAACAGTTTAGATATAAAAATGATGTCTGACCATTGGTAGGGACTCAGTCTAGTCGAGGCCATGGGTCAAAGATGGACCTGTTGTTGCTGTGCTGTGGAACCTATGCTTGGATGCTGAATAAATCACCTTTTCACCAACTGGGCCATTGCCTCTGAAAACAATCTCCAGTCTGAATTATTTCGGGAAACCAGCGCTCTCACTCAAAGAATACTTTAATAATGATTCCGTAAACCAGGGACGCAAAAAACAAATCCTGGTTAACTTTTTTCTTCACAAACTTGAGAGGGTAAGTAAAGAAATTATGTTAAACAGGAGATGTTGGCGTGAGTCAGGGACAATCAGAGAATGGAGGAAAAGCGCTGATTTCAAGAAAGAAAAGACGGAAAAAAGGTTGGTGTGTTTAAAAGCAGACAAAATATGAGTTGGCAAAGTACACAGAATTAAGTCTCCCTTTATATTCCATGGTCAGAATTTTCATTTAGCAAGCATTTATAGTAAGATATTTAGAACAAGTTGAGGCAGGTAGGTAAAAAGTCCAGATGCAAAATTCCGGGCAGGATTGGACAAGAGAACGGCCAGCGGACCGTCAACAATTACTATAGTCCTCGCAGATCTTCTAGTCTAGACTGTTTCTCCCGAAAGTAGCGTGTAACGTTTCTCGTCGCTACGTTACTACTTCGTTCTATAAATAGCTCCGCTACAGAGATCGCTACCCTGGTTAAAAAGTAGCAAGCTACCAGCACGCTACTAAGAATTGTAGTTAAGCTATGTAGCGTCGCTACTTGTAGCTAGCTACTGCCCATCACTGCTAACAACCCTGCCATTAACTGGTCTACGCGTGTACTTTCTTTGGATAGGAGTGTTGTGCCGATTTCCAATGAAAGTTCACCCACTCTGTTTTCTTCTCTCCCCTTGTCTCTCTCCAGGATGGTGGTTGGCGTTGCTGAGCCTACAGTACTTCCTAATTCCGATTTAACGGGGGTCCCCGAGATTTACTGGGATCTGGCAGAGGTTTTTAGCAAGTGGCGTGCCAAAGCACTGCCACCTCATAGGCCCTACGACTGTACCATAGATCTTCTACCTGGTACCACTCCGCCCCGCCGCCGCATGTTTTATCTCTCTCGCCCTGAGACACTGTCTATGAACACCTATATTCAGGAAGCACTGGCCGCGGGGCACATACGTCCGTCTACCTCCCCTGCGGGCGCTGTTTTTTTTGTGTGTGGATAAAAAGGATGGTAGCCAGCTCCTGTGCATTGATTATAGGGGATTAAACAACATTTCCATCAAGAACCGCTACCCTCTACCTCTCATGGACACCGCCTTTGAGTGCTTACAGGGGGCACGGGTCTTCTCTAAACTTGACTTACGTAATGCATACAATTTGGTCAGGATTAGGGAGGGGGACTAGTGGAAGACTGCGTTTAACATGCCCAACGGGCATTATGAGTATTTAGTCATGCCCTTTAGTTTAGCTAATGCTCCGGCAGTTTTCCAAGCCCTGGTCAACGACGTGCTGCAGGACTTAATTGGGGTGTCAGTGTTTGTATACTTAGATGAAATCCTAATTTTTTCTCGCGATATGGTGCAGCACCAAATGCATGTTCGTGAGGTGCTACAGCGTCTCCTCAAGCATCAGCTATTTGTTAAGGCAGAAAAGTGTGTGTTTCACACTGACACCGTGTCCTTCCTGGGCTTTGTGTTTTGACGAAGGGTGATCTTCGCATGGATCCAGCCAACGTGAGTGCAGTCTTGGACTGGCCACGGCCTTCGTCGCTCAAGGAAAGTTTTTTGGGCTTTGCAAATTTTTACAGGCGTTTTATTCGCAATTTCAGCGCCTTAGTCAATCCTCTGACAGTTCTCACTAAGGCTTCTCTCCCTGGCTTTGAATGGTCGTCGCGGGCAGAGTCGGCCTTCCGCGACCTTAAACGTCGGTTTACCTCCGCCCCTGTACTGATCCGCCACGATACAGAGGCTCAGTCTATTGTGGAGGTGGATGCCTCTGACATCGCAGTGGGGGGGGGGGGGTGATCTCTCAGAGATGTTAAAGGACGGGAAAGTGCATCCTTGCTTTTTTTCCGCGCCGGCTGTCTCCGGCCGAGCGCAACTACGACGTGGGTAATCGGGAGTTGTTGGCAATCAAGTTGGCACTGGAGGAATGGAGACATTGGTTAGAGGGGGCGGCACATCTGGTCGCACATATCCCTGGATTTTATTTCTGGCCTTCCCCCGTCAGATGGGTTCACTGCCATCTTGGTGGTAGTGGATCGCTTATCCAAGGCGGCGCACTTCATTCCCCTCCCCAAACTTCCCTCGGCTCGAGAGACTGCTGACCTGGTGGTGCAGCACGTCTTTCGGGTCCACGGGTTACCAGTGGATATTGTGTCTGACCGGGGCCCTCAGTTTGCCTCCAGGTTCTGGAAGGCATTTGCCTCCAGCCTCGGCGCCTCCATCAGCCTGTCGTCTGGGTTTCACCCGCAGTCGAACGGGCAGACGGAGCACGTCAACCAGGATCTGGAGGGCGTCCTGAGGTGTTACGTTGCCGGGTGTCCGGCAACTTGGAGTAGGAGGTTGGCCTGGGTGGAGTTATTTGCCCTATAAGAGTTTTTGCGCTGTTTTAAGTGAGCGTGGGTTATTGAATTGATTGATTGATTGATTGATTGATTGATAATTTGATTACTGTACACCTTGTTTCTAACTGGTTAAGTTTAGGCCCTCTTTTCGAATTTGGTTAAGGTTAGAGTTTGGAATCAGGGCTGGTGGTCTATCGCCCTGCTCTAAAGACAAACTCTAACCTTAACCAACTTCGAAAGAGGGCCTAAACTTAACCAGTTGGAAACAAGGTGTACAGTAATAAAATCAAAAGCAATCAATCAATCAATTCAATAGTCCACGCCCACTTAAAACAGCACACCTCCCAGCTGCTTCTATAGAAAGTAGGATCCAAAAACATTTCTTTGCAATTAATCAATCAATCAATCAATTTGCACGATTTTTATTTTGTTCCACAATGACTCATGACCCATCAATTATATCATCCAACATTGTTTAAGCAACTAAGACATTCGCCGTGACAGAATCGTTTTTCATTTAGGCTTTATGATCCTATCACCATTATCCTTTCGTAATGTTTCCTGTCCGGTTTGTCCGCCATCTTGCTTTAATTCCTAAAACCACGAACGCGCATTGATAGTGATGCGGTTGTGGGCGGGTCCTGGGACCAAGAGCGTGGGTTATGAAAAATACCCACGTGTAAGTTGACTGTTTCAGCCAATCAGAATCGAGAAATTTGCATGCCGTTGTATAATGTTATTTAAGTTGTCTTCTAAGTATCCTTCCTTATTACTACTTCCTGCTTTACCTGGTAAAGTATTGTTATCGCTCAAAGTGTTTCTGATAATAAAAAAATAATTCAAGCATCAAAAATCTTCAACTCGTGCAAAATGCGGCTGCACGGATACTAACTAGAACTAGAAAATGTTATCACATCACAACAGTTTTGTCCGCCCTACACTGGCTTCCTATTCAAGCCCGATCTGACTTTAAAGTGCTACTCCTCACCTACAAAATTTTAAATGGGCTATCCGATCTCATCTCCCGATACTCGCCCGCTCGTGCTCTGCGCTCACAAAATGCGGGGCTTCTATCGATTCCTAGGGTTAAAAAGAAATCCGCCGGCCACAGAGCCTTTGTCTACCGCGCTCCCTACCTGTGGAACAAATTACCTGCCGTCATCAGGGGCGCCTGCTCTGTCGAAGCTTTTAAATCCCTGCTTAAGACCCATCTTTTCTCTCTCTCCTTCAACCTACCCTGATCTCACCTGGTCGGGGACTGACCTTTAGATTAATCTGTCTAGTTTAGTTAGGATGTCAATTTTCCCCCATGTCTGCTTTTTTGCAGCACTACAAACATGGGAACTCTCTATCCCCCCCCTCCCTCCCCCATCTCTCTGAGTGCCTGTCTCCTAGTGCTGACTAAGGTGATGGATGCCTCGGGGTCTTGGCCACCGAGGCCATGGATCAGCTACTTACCGTCGTCTGTCCGTGGTCTGTCAACTGGTCTGTCAACGCGGTTTCATTGCTGGGTTAAGTACTTCTATTCTATTCACATAATATGCTTACTTCATATATCTACTCTATTCACATATATGCTTACCACTTGTATCTATTGCTATGTCCGCCCACTATAATCACGCGAGCTGTCTAATGCCTGTCCCGTCTCCCTGTCTCCCTGTGAGTTGCTGTCCTGGAGTACTGACCGGAGTGTCGGACGTCCCGTGATGAAGGCCGGGAGGATGCGGCCCTCTCTGCGTGCCCTCCTGTCTCCCTGTCTCCGGCGGTCTTGTAGTGGTGACCGGAGTGCTGGACGTCCCGCGATGATGTCGGGGAGGTTGCGACCCTCTCTGCGCCGCCCCCTATCTCCCTGTCTCCGGCTGTCTCGGAGCAATGACCGGAGTGTTGAATGTCCCGTGATTAAGCCGGGGAGGACGCGACCCACTTTGCGCCGCCCCTGTGCCTCAAATAGATTCGCTATCAGCTCTATCTTTAATCTTTCAAAATGTTCAGTTGCTATCGCTATCAGCTCTATCTTTAATCTTTCAAAATGTTCAGTTGCTATTGCATGCACTCATCTGTGTTTCACTACACACATGAGTGCATGCTTACCAACTGTTAGTCTGCAACACTACTATCACCGACATCTAAGAAGGGAGATCCCCCCTTGAATGGCCTTTCTAAGGTTTCTCCCCTCCACACTGCCTGTGGAGCATTTTTCCCTATTGTTAGGTTTTAGTGAGTTTTTCCTTACCTTCGCGTGGGGTATGTCTGGGAGTGCTTGCATTCTTTCATTTATTTGCATTTATTTCAAATGTGTTGGACCTTATGGTGTTCTTGTTCTGTTCTTCACTTATTGTTATGTTTCTTCTTGACTTAAAGAAGACGTGTACGGCCCATGGGGACATTAACGTGTGTTGTCGGGCCTTACAAATAAATTTGATTTGATTTGATTCTTCCATGCCATACTTGAACTCAACATTCTTACCTGGATTCCTAACATAAAAGATTGTTTTGCATATAGTAAACAATAGTTTAGGTCAGTATAATGTGTTCACAGTAGGAACTTGTTGCAGGATTGACCATGCAAACTATCTATGTGTAATTTTATAGTTAAATAACTGCTATGCATTCATTTGGTGACATTGTATACCTTAAGGTTATTATTTTAGATTATTGGAAGTGTTTATTTCACATTATAACAGAAGAAATTCTGGCTTTCTTTTAAGTATTATAATACTGTATAGTCATATTTTAAGCCTGGAAAAATAATTGTATACATGACATGAATGGTGTGGAAGTGTTATTGGAGTTTAAAATGTTTTTATTGATGTTATAATTAGGGATGCTCGATATTGGCTTTTTTACCGATACCGATATACCGATATTGTCCAACTCTTAATTTCCGATACCGATATCAACCGATATCACATTTTAATGCCGATATCGGCCGATAATATCGGTAGGCCGATAATATCGGACATCATTTCTATAGAAATGTAAAAAAAAATAAAAAAAAACGATACCAATATTTTCCGATATCACATTTTAATGCTGATATCGGCCGATAATATCGGTAGGCCGATAATATCGGACATCCCTAGTTATAATGTATGATTGTTTATCCCACTGTGCTAATTAAGCTGGTTCTTGATTTGTTTTGTGGATTATAGTATGCAACAACAAATGGGGTTAATGGTCCTGTGGGATGACTGTTCTTATTCTGTAATGTGATAATATTATGAGAATATTATGATCAATGCTATGTTTCCAGGTAAATTTTTTCAGGTGTGTTGGGTTGACAAGTTGGTAAGTGGTTCTGACATCGACTTGAAGTCAACCAGGTGTAGACCCAGACACATTTTTTTTCACTGAATATTAAGATAAAATCAAATATTCCCAGTAGGGAAATATAGATAATTATGTAAGGTAGCAGCCCATTGTGCAAACTACCAATCATGGATTTTCCTTTACGCTACAGGGTTTTTGATCAACTCTTACTGTGGCGGTAAGGAAAACATAAGAGAGGATGGTATGGTGGACAATTTTGATGTCTCCCACCTGTGCAGCCTGGCCAAGCTGCACAGATGGGAGAGGAAAATTGTCACCGCAATGGCTTTTGTGGTCATGTGGACTCTGAACTAGACAGAGTCAAAGAGAGGATATATAGATCAAAATGGACGGTTGATTAATCCGGATGCTTACAACCTGTCAAAATTATGACGACTAATAGACACAGAAGAAATGCAGAAGTAGTCCAAATATCTTATGCTAAATCATTCTAACCTTGAAGAAGCCAGTAAATGGGTTCTGAACAGGGGAAGGAGAGCCACATTGGGAAATGGACGAGGTCCTATGACCTGCCAAAGTTACGGCACCAATGCAGAATTGCACACAAAATTGCATGGGAAAAAAGGGGCAGAGACTATATTAGGCAAATTCAAACAACTATATGAAATGAATGTTATGAATGACCAAAACATTTGACTAATTTGTTCTTTTTGTGAGAAAATATGGAAGTGGCTAGAAGTATAGATTAGTTTAGAAAATAGGGAACAAAATCCAGATGCAGAACGAACCAGTATGCTGTATGAACGAGAAGACAAACAATGAAAACAAAACAGTATCTTTATATTTCTATCACAAATTCTCTCAATCAAATTAATGTTAAAAGAACAACAATTATGCTAAATTTAGAAGACATTGTGTCTGAAATTACAGTTGTATAGTAAACATGTCTCTTTTGATCTTGCACTGTTTTGCAGCCTCTCGCCGGGAGAACGGAGTCTGTGACAAACGTCCATCAAGTAAAAAAGGTAAAAATATAACGAATCAAGAGACAGGGAGTATAGGCAACAACAAGGTCAAACAATGAATACTTGCTCTATTGTGTGTGTGTGTGTGTGTGTGTGTGTGTGTGTGTGTGTGTGTGTGTGTGTGTGTGTGTGTGTGTGTGTGTGTGTGTGTGTGTGTGTGTGTGTGCATGCATTGTGTATTTGTGACAGTGTGCACAATGTAACAGTCTGTATATTTATATTATTGGCATGTAATAAATACACATTAACACAAAGGTATCTTTCTGTATTTTATTCAGAAATCAAAATAAAGTCTACGCCTTGCGCCCCTCCTCCTACCTCTATGAACAATAGTCGGGGGAACAGGGGGTGGAAACCAATCATCACTATCAGTGGAATCATCATCGTCAATATACACGACGCCCGGGGGAGTAGAGGGTGTAGGGCTTGACTGTACCACAGGTAGGACAGGTGGGTACATACCAGTATACCATTCTATATGACCAACTAATCTTCTTGGAGCTCTTCTTCCAGGACTTCCCTCTGTAATGGTTCTCACTGTCAGAACCAGAATCTTCACAGTGAGAACAGTTCTTAGGTGCATCATGTTTTATTCTGACCTTTTCGAGACGTTGAGCCTCTGCCATGTCCGTGGATCCATCCAGGTTTGTGACTGTCACCCGTTCCACCAGCAGCCCCAATGCAGTCTCTACCGTCCTCTTCCCACAGAAGAACTTGGTCTGAGTCCACTTGAAACGGGAGGGTGAGAAATAGGACGATGTTGCCTCATCTTGTTTGTCCTCGGATTCATTAGCGATTGGTTCCCACTCTCCTCCCCATTTACCCATGATCAGGGTCTTCATGTCCGTGGCTTTCTCTAGATGATCTGCCTCATTGTCAGGAATATAACTGAACAGCTGCATGAACGGTTCATGATTGTAGACATGGCAGGGAGTGGTGCTGTGCGTCTGCGGCGGGAGACTTATATAGACGGCATGGGGAAATACGTCATTCATACTATTTCGATTTCATTCTAGCAATGAAAGTATAAGCAAGGGCGTGTGTAGTGGTGGCGTCAACATTGCAAATCACATCACCAACAGAGCCAGGGGCGGGCCGCGGGCCCATGGGCGGGCCGTGCGCACTAACTCATACAAATCAGTGCACGGCCCGCCCATGGGCCCACGGCCCTCCCCTGGCTCTGTTGGCGATGTGATTTGCAATGTTGACGCCGAATCATGGTTGACTCTAGTGATAGGAGTCAGAGTCTGTTCCACTCCAGTGGTAGGAGGCAGAGTCTGTCCCACCCCAGTGGTAGGAGGCAGAGTCTGTTCCACTCAGTGGTAGAAGTCAGAGTCATGTTCCACTGCAGTGGTAGAAGGCAGAGTCATGTTCCACTGCAGTGGTAGAAGGCAGAGTCATGTTCCACTGCAGTGGTAGGAGGCAGAGTCATGTTCCACTGCAGTGGTAGAAGGCAGAGTCATGTTCCACTGCAGTGGTAGGAGGCAGAGTCTGGTCCACTGCAGTGGTAGGAGGCAGAGTATGGTCCACCCCAGTGGTAGAAGTCAGAGTCATGTTCCACTCAGTGGTAGGGGGCAGAGTCTGGTCCACCCCAGTGGTAGAAGTCAGAGTCATGTTCCACTCAGTGGTAGGAGGCAGAGTCTGGTCCACTCCAGTGGTAGGAGGCAGAGTCATGTTCCACTCCAGTGGTAGAAGTCAGAGTATGTTCCACTCCAGTGGTAGAAGTCAGAGTCATGTTCCACTCAGTGGTAGGAGGCAGAGTCTGTCACTGAAAGCGCTTATGGGCAGAGCCCATCCAATAACAGGCTGAAATCCTGAGGCTGGAAAATGTGGCTTTTGAGTACCGTAATTTTCGGACTATAAGGCGCACCTGAGTATAAGCCGCAGCAGCTAAATTGAATTATGTGTACATATATAAGCCGCACTGGACTATAAGCCGCAGGTGTTTTAATGTTTAACATATGTAAGGATTCGTGCACAGAGGGGATTGTCAGGAAAGAGATGGCTGTTTGAGGAAGCTCCCATTTAAAAAAAAATGTGTATCTACTTTTTTCTCCCATTTTCTACCCTCCCCTGTCTTGAACGCTGTTAGGCCATGCCTCCCACAGGCCGGTACACAAGGAGGCAGCCGTCGCATCTTTTCACCTGCACAGCGCGATCTCTCAGCGGCGAGGGTCTGCGTGGGAGGGGCACGCCGCCCCCGTTGCTTCCTGATTCTGCTGCGCAGGCACACCAACCGACCTGTAGGAGTTGCTGTCCACAACGTCTGATCCCCCACCAGCTTCCCACCCCTAACACTGCCAATTGTGTTAGTATGAACGACCAGCCAAGCTGGTAGCAATGCCGAGAGCTGGGCTCAAACCCAGCATATCCTGCATTAGTGGCGAGCACCTTGCTCACTGCGCCACTAGGAAGCTCCCATTTATTAACATATGGCGCGGACCGGCCATAGCTCGGTATACGCTGCGGCCGGCTAGCGTGATAGAGTCCATCCATGATTCTGTGAAAATCATACAGCAGCAGTCTGCTAAGTTTCTCTGAGTAGTGAGTCGCAAGCGGATTTCATCCATCTTGTTCCGAATGGATCGGGCGTTTGTTAGGAGGAGTGTCGGCAACGGTGGCTTGAATGGATTAGCCGTTAGCCTAGCATTGATGCCAGCCCGCTTGCCTCACTTCTGCTTCCGTTCGCAGCGTCTTCTTCTCCGCCTGTCTGTCGCGGCAGGAGCCTCGCTTGGAGGTCCCCTAGTGGCCGTTAGCTGTAAAAATCCATAGATTAGCCGCACCATTATATAAGCCGCAGGGTCGAAAAATGGGAAAAAAGGCGCAGCTTATAGTCCGAAAATTACGGTACTCCATTATAAATAGAAAAACAATGATTAAAAAAAAGAAAAAAAAAATTACAGATGTGTTCAATAGACTCACAGGAATTGTGTAAAGTTACCCAAATAGTGCAAGGAATAGCAATGCATGTCCCCTTTACATTTTATTTAGGCACTGGGGGAAAATGACATGTTCACTCTTTGCCATTTGGCCAGCATTTGAATTATTCAGATAAACAAGCCTAAACAAGATGTTCAGAGTTATCGCTCATTGTGATGTCACAAGGGGGCACAAGCAATTAATTAGCTTTGATTAATCAATTAGCTGTGCTTTTTGGAGGCAGGATCACTGCCTACCTAATGTGCTGTCAAGTTTGTACAGGTTTCTTACTCTTGGGTGTGGGGTAGCCAGCCAGGGAAGGACATAATTAATAAACAAATTGGTGTTATGCCACACCCACCAAACACTGTGTTTAGTATAAGGGAAGAAAGAGGTGCTGGGAAATAAATAATAACAATTTGATTTAAACTTGTTTCTTTGCAAACAAATAAATATACATGTCCCCTTTAAAGTTATCACGTCCCATATACCAAGACTCCTGTAGAAATATAAAATGTTCATGTTTCCCCCCTTAAATAAACATTTAAAAAAATGTAACTCCACCATATCACATTATGAAATTTTTGACCAACCAAGTCATATAGAACCTTATAATTCCAAGTGTTTTTTTCTTTTTCCTACGAGTGTGCTGTGGGAGCTGGCGTGTACAAAAGGAGCCCTGCATTCCAACGAGGCTGGGAAATCCCCGCTCTCTGGCTCTTACTGGGCTGGATGTGTTGAACTGCTGGTAACCTTGGCCCGGCTGCCTGATAAAGGCAACACGCTACGTTCCCCCACTACGCTCCCTTTCCTGTGAGGGTCGGCCGTACAACGCCTCACAATGCCTCTCTGTTTCCACGACGACTCTTCTGGACAGACCATGATTGGCTACGTCTGAGACTTTATTAGATTTTGTTTGACTTTTTCTTTACCCCTCTGAGCTTTAAAGGGACAGTTCACACACACACACACACACACACACACACACACACACACACACACACACACACACACACACACACACACACACACACACACACACACACACACACACACACACACACACACACACACACACACACACACACACACACACACACACACACACACACACACACGTACACAGACCCATACACAAAACGTATGCTGATTTATTTTTCTCACTTATCCCACCACAGTCTTGCACAAATTAATTTGGTATGCAAAAGTTAATGAATTTGAATTTGTCATTTGAGTGATGACATCCAAAGACGAGTTGCGTTGTGTGGATTATATCTTAATCAAATAATGGAGATGGGGGAAAAATAGCATTGCCTAAAGATTTATAGAGTAAAATAAAGTTTGAGTTGTTTTGTATTGTACAACAAATACAAATGTGAAATGTGGAATTCAAATCAAAACAAAGCATTACAACCAAATCTTATATCTAACAAACTAAAGACCACAGCAATAATAAATCTTGGATAATCAACTACACTGACTGTATGCTGCCCTACAAAGGCAAAAAGCAGTAGCTTCAGTCAATACACAAGCAGGGTAGCCCACTATATCTGTATTTATACTAATGTATACCACTATATTTGTATTTATACTAATGTATACCACTATATCTGCACACCTCTACATCAGTGGAGGCTGCTGACCAAATTTTTAGGTGAAGCACAAATTATTATATTATATTATATATTAAATTATATTTTTAAAACATCCCCCACTGTGTGTCAGTGGTCAGTGGACACAGATGAAAACATATTAACATTAGGTGACAGCGCACCTGACCAGATGAAATCATATTAGGCGACAGCGCACCTGACCAGATGAAATCATATTAGGTGACAGCCCACCTGACCAGATCAAAACATATTAAGTGACAGCGCACCTGATCAGATCAAAACATTTTAGGTGACAGCGCACCTGATCAGATCAAAACATTTTAGGTGACAGCGCACCTGACCAGATCAAAACATATTAGGTGAAGGTGACAAGGAAGCCACAGACTCATACCCCCCCGACACTCAACTAACCGCCTCGGACAGTCCTTCATACCAGTGGCCATCAGGCTCCACAACAGTGGGCAGCAACTGCTGCCAGACATCGACCTGGGACTTATAGGAACCCAAGGAGGACAACTTACACTACCTTAGGCATACTGCACCTTATGTGGATACTGTGATACTGTGAATAATGAATAATGTATATTTCAGTTAGTTAGATAGTAAATTATAACACTACCTTATGCATACTGCACCTTATGTGACACTGTGAAAATATATTTCAGTTAGTTAGATAGTAAATTATATTGACCTATTTGTTTACACTGCTTGTGTTGTTTTCACTACCTGTACCCCCCCCCCCCTTCCCCCATGCTGCTATGATGCCTGAATTTCCCCAAGGGGATCAATAAAGGAATATCTTATCTTATCTTAAAAGGAAAGATGAAATTCCCTACCTGGGTTCCATCCTATAGAGGCAAATCATTCCTGTGACAAAATGGGATCCAATGTAATAAAACTAAGTCAACCAACAAACTAGATTCCTGTACCGGATCTCCTCTCTGGTAAACAAGAATACCTTGAAGACTCTAACAGGAGCACTCATTCAAGGGTACTACGACTATGCTTGCACCTCATGGTACCAAAGCACCTCAAAGGCACTAAAAACAAGATTACAAACATCACAAAACAAACTGGTCAGACTACTGCTTGACCTTACTCCTAAAACCCACCTCACCCCTGCCCACTTTGACAACCTAGGATGGCTTAGAGAGTAGACGACAGAGTACAGCAACTTGCAATGGGCCTGGTCTACAAGATACACTACACCACTAAGATACCCATGTGCATGTCGGAATACTTCCCAAAGGTCAGTGAATATCACGACCACAACATCCGAGGGGGTTCCACAAATCATGTTCAACCCAGATAAAATAATTTAAAAAGTAAAAAAAAAAAAAAAAAAAAAAAAATAATAAAAAAAAAAAGTCATAACTTAGAAATGAGATTGCATAGGTCTATGAATCGATATCGCGATTCTGTTTTGATTAATTGCCCAGCCCTACAGTGTGTACAGTAAGTTAGCTTGGTGATTATCATTGTGATGTAGGCTAAGATGGCTAGCTACTGTTAGCATACAAGCTTTTACAAACACTAGCCTACTTACTTTTTCATCCACAACGTTTTTTCTGATCCACTTCTTCATGTTGCTCAGTTGCTGGTTTATACTTCGGTCCTAATGTTGGCGCAAAGTTTAATTTAGCCTGACTTTACTTGTTATAGCTGTACAGCTTACTTCTACTAAACAACAACTAAACTACTTCCTTGCTCTTTCAAAAAGTCAAAATGGGTCCATCTGCAGGGTCGGAGGTTAGGTTTAGCTCTGGCCAATCTCAAGTTTCTCAAGTTTCTTTATTAGTTGTCATACAGAAGTACAGAATACTTTTATACAAAATGCTTATTTCAGTTACATTTTGTATAAAAGTATTCTGTACTTCTGTATGACAACTAATAAAGAAACTTGAGAAACTTGAGATTGGCCAGAGCTAAACCTACCCTGCAGATGGACCCGTTTTGACTTTGCAATGCAGCAATCTCTGATTGGATTTGCAAGGCTGCCAATCATATTCAACCTCCATGTATTGGATGGCAAGGGCTGTCAATCATTCAATCCTCCATTCAATGGCGAGAGTTTAACTGCACAGACCGTGCTTAGATGAAGTTAATAGCCTATTTCGATTGGCTGTTATTTATTATTTATATAACATTGGGTCACACCTGTGAAGTTTTCTTCACGAATAATTACTGCAGTCATTACTGCAGTGCAGGCCTGCTCAGAGCTGTCAATTTTGGCCATTTTTTTAAAAGAAAAAATTCACTGACATTTTTTTTACAGAGGAAAACTTTTCTAATAAAAAAATATAAAATAATAATAATTAAAAAAATAATTTTTTTATGTATATATAAATAAAATAAATGTATATATATATGTAAATTAATAATAATTATGAATTATGAGTGAATTTGTGTTTCACGTGTTGTCATAGAGAAACCTCCACTGCTCTACATGTACTATACCACTATATCTGTACATCTCTACATGTACTATACCACTATATATACACATCTCTACATGTACTATCCCACTATATCTGTACTCCTCTACATGTACTATACCACTATATCTGTACATCTCTACATGTACTATACCACTATATCTGTACTCCTCTACATGTACTATACCACTATATCTGTACTCCTCTACATGTACTATACCACTATATCTGTACTCCTCTACATGTACTGTCCCACTATATCTGTACATCTCTACATGTACTATACCACTATATCTGTACATCTCTACATGTACTGTCCCACTATATCTGTACCCCTATACATATGTATGTATATTGATGTATACAGTGCCACTATATCTGTAGTCCTCTACATGTACTATACCACTATATCTGCACATCTCTACATGTACTATACCACTATATCTGTACTCCTCTACATGTACTATACCACTATATGTGCACAGTGCACTCCTCTACATGTGTATGCATGCTGATGTACATGGCCGCCTAGTTATAGTTGAAAGTGGGGGTGCTTTTTTTTTTGAATATTTTTTGTATAATTAATTTTTTTGTAATTTTTATTTTTTATTTATCTTTTTTCTTTTTGACAGGCAAGGGGTGGTTTGGAGGGGGTCCGGCACGACCCCCTCCACGGCAGATATTTTTTTCATTTAATGAACCTGTACGTGCAATTTCCTGCAATATAGAGCCTTCAATCTTGACTAATAAAGCTGCTCTTTTCACTATAAAACTCAGTTTATATTGCAGTATGATAGCCAATTACTATAATAATAATAATATTAAAAAATGGAATTAACATATTGCAGAATGGGTACAATATAGTACGGCTCAATACACACAATTGTTAAGGGGATGCAGACCAGAAAAATACTTTTGTTTTGTTTACATCAGGGTCCCCCATTTACAATTCATAATGAATTGTAAGTAAGGGTGCAATTAACACCGTGCAATCCATTATTTGTGGAGCCCGCCCTTTAAGTCTTTGAGCTATTAGGCTACTAGGGTTCTTACTTTGCGTTTTGGTGTACTGAAAAATGCTCCGATGTCTGTATTCTTTCTTTTTTCTGCCATGTTACCTGGTTGGCTGGACACACACACACACATTTTCATTTCAGGTATTGTACCTTAAGATAATTGAACATCTTGATTTACCGTAAATCCTCAAATATAGGACGGGTCTTCTATTTACCTCAGCTGCAAAGAGCACCAGGCCTTTATTAGAGAGGCTTATATAAGAGGCAGGCCTTAATTTCAAAAAATGACACTCATGGACATAATCCCTTCATTTTCAGACTTATATTGCATTATTATTATAATAAAAAAAAAAAAAAAAAAATTGGGGGGGCCCTCGTCACTAAAGGCCCACGGGCCGCGGCCGTCGTTAATCCGGCCCTGCTCGTCTGCCATAGCGAACGGTAAAATTTGCAAACAAAGTCAACGTTATCCACCTGACGACACCACATATCTAGATATATGACAACGTTAGCTAGCGGCTAGCACTAAAGCTAACGCCAACCAGAGGGAAACTTTGTTATTATTATTATTGACCAGATGGCATTTCGGACTAGGAAACAATTTTATTGTATTGCGTGGTAGAAGTTATACCACTCAATAGTAAAGATGATGTCTAACATAATAGTTTGTTCGAACAACTGAACTTACTTAGTGGAAGATCCTGCTGTTGTGACAAAGTGTTCACGCTGCCTGCGTATCAGTTTACACCTGGAGGCTGCCTGCAGCGCTGTGAGACTGGAGTGCGCGTCCGCTCTGTCTGCTGGGGGCTGGATCAAACCATATCGGACAGGGGGGTGTCGCAGTCTTTGGAAACTTAAAAACTTGCTATTAAGTGTCATTGCGTATTATTAATTTGATTGAAATTACGTAGTTATGCTTAGATAAGATTTATATATTGGGGGGGGATATTTATATCATATGATATGATCAAAAAGTGAGGGAGCAAAGAGACAAGCTTGCTCCCCCAAGTTCAATAGTCCTGGAGCACGTGCATCGTCTGCTCTGTTAAGTGGGCGCCTATGCTGATGTATACCACTATATCTGCATGGTCTTACATGTACTATATACTATCTGTACCCCTCTCGATGTACTATACCACAATTTGTTGTACTCCTCTACACGTGTATGTATGCGACTATATATATATATATAAGCTCCAACTCTATAGTGAAGTTTGCTGACAACACGGTGCTGGTGGGGCTGATCTCTAACAACGTCGAGAAGGCCTACCAGGAGGAGGTTGATGTACTGGCACACTGGTGCCGGGATAACAGCCTACTCCTGAACATTGGTAAAACCAAGGAGCTGATCGTGGATTTTAGGTGAATACAGCCGGGGACACACACGCCACTGTAGATAAATGGGGCTATCGTGGACAGGGTGAGCAGTTTTAAAGGGGAGATGAAGCGTTAAACAATATGAGCCTAGTTTGTTTGTTGTGTACCTTGGGTAAGACATGGTCCTATAATCAAATGTGAAATCCTTCTTATTTGTCTGAAAACTCAAATGTAATTTCCCCGTTTTTGCCATGGGCGCCGCCATTTTAGATTTAGCTGGATGGTGACGTCGCGGTGATGGTTTGGGCGCGTCTATACTTTCCGTAGCTGCATTTCTGCAGACCCCTCTCTGATTGGTTGAGCCCATTTCTGCAGACCCCTCTCTGATTGGTTGAGCGAAGCCCCTCTCTGATTGGTTTAGCTCGTCACGTGGCAAAAGGCGAGCGTAATGTTATCATATCAAGAAGATAAAAAAAAATGTACTACCAGATTCGCGTATAACATTATTTCGCGTGACAACACAGCCAGCTGTCAGAAACTGTACATTCACGTTTTATTCATAACGTTATGCACATTGTAACGTTATATAACATAACGTTATGTTATTTCGCGTTCATCTCATGCACCTTGTTGTGTATCCTGTTTCTTTTTCCTCATTATTATATTCAGAGTTAATTATATTGTTTACACTGTCTTTCTTCTATTATAACCCTGCCCATTTGATGTTCCCAAACATTTTGGGAACATCATATTCAGAAAGTATCACAGAGACTTCTATTGACCAAGGAATTAGTTATTATTAGTAAGACACAACATTTCAATCAAACATATAATAACATGTGTTTCATCATACCAACTGATCCTGGTGTGACAATACCTAACATTTAGATTAACCCAGTTAATGCCATAACTAGACAGTTACAATGTAACATTTAGATTAACACAGTTAATGCCTAACTAGACAGTTAGAAGAAAGCAGGAAGCCGGACCAGCACTCTCAGATTCAAAGTTTTAATTGCAGCCTGGAACATACATGTTTCGGAACCAATGTGTAACTAGACAGTTACAATATAACATTTATATTAATTAACCCAGTTAATGCCTTAAGAGAAAGAGTCTGGTGGTCAATGTCACTTCGGATTGCTACGGACTTTACTCCTGTTGGGAAAGCATAGCGATGGTCTGTGCTCACCACACAAGCCGGCGTCTACCCCCGAGCTTCATTTTACCAATCAAAGAGGGGCTTCGCTCAACCAATCAGAGAGGGGTCTGCATAAATGGGCTCAACCAATCAGAGAGGGGTCTGCAGAAATGCGGCTACGGAAAGTATAGACGCGGTTTGGGCTGGCTCCCGGTTTACAGTGCTGGTTAGATAGCTACGTAAATATGGAGTGTCGTGAAAGTCAGTCAGTAAATTGTCAACCAAATGTAACGTTACCTACAGAAAAAATATATATTATATAATTATACTATTGTATTATCTGCGAGACATCCCATACCCCCCCCTCCCCACACCCTCAGTCTGAGTCAGAGCGATAGTTCAACTTGACTAATGTATGTTATCATTATGTAAACAAATACACATATGAATTGTTTGCTGCAACGTTTCTGAATGAATTGAAGCATTAATAAATAAGCAGATAATTAAATGTCCATACCATGCTAAAGCTAATTGAAGAAACGTCTTCTTTCAGAAGGCTATCAATGTGCGAATACACTGCCTGGTAGAGCTCGGGTACAGGGCAATGTCTGAAAAATACATGCGACCTGGGAGAGTGTAACACGGTCGTCGAGCCCTATTATTATTTTCTCTCTATATATATTGTTTTATTTGTAAGATATATATTTACTGTTGACCTGATAGTGTTTTATTGTTGTATTGTTCGCCCGTATATGCTCCATGTGTCGCCGCTGTGTACAGCGCGCATTGGAACGGAGACAAAGTTATACCGTTAGTTTTGTATACAGCCACTCAACACATATTGAATGGAGAAAAAGATAACCGTTAGTTGGAGAATAAAAGTGAGGAGAGAGAGGTGTTTTGCTACAGCGCTGTGGTGGTAACGTTGGTGTTGTGGTGTCGCCAAGGGAGAGGAGGAGTGCCATACTCCCGCATCGATCTGCCGACGGCGACGGGCAGAGGATAACGGAGACAGAATAGACCTTTAGACTGGTTATGTCCATATCTGCACATCTCTACATGTACTATACCACTATATATACACATCTCTACATGTACTATACCACTATATATACACATCTCTACATGTACTATCCCACTATAACTGCACATCTCTACATGTACTACTATACCACTATATCTGCACATCTCTACATGTACTATACCACTATATCTGCATGCCTCTACATGTACTATACCACTATATCTGTTCCCCTCTACAATATCACTATATCTGCTCTAAATGTACTCTAAATGTACTATATATCTGTATCTCTCTACGTATAGTATACCACTACTTCAGTCATCCTGGGTATCTCCACTGCAGTCTGGCCGGTATCGCAGCATCCATTGGGCCATCTACATTGGGTAGTCCTGCTGTATATTATAGTGTATACTGCACTATTGTATACTAGAGTTTTCCCCCCACAGTATTCATTATAGTGAATAGTCAGTGTAATGGGGGAGTAACCATTCCATTGTACTATGGAATCTGTATTCTACATTCTACTGAACTGCTCTCTAATGAGACATCAGTCATCCTGAACTGTTCTCTATTGAGATCTCAGTCACCCTGGGTATGAACTGTTCTCTGGGTATGAACTGGTCTCTGGGTATGAACTGTTCTCCACACTGAGCCTCACTGAGTATTCATTATAGTCAGTGTAATGGGGGAGTAATAATTCCATTGTACAATTCCAACTGTAAAACGTTGACCTTGTAATTCCAATAGACCATTTAAAATGTGTGTGTTCTTATTTGTATGCATGTGTGTGTTTGTGAGAGAGAGAGAGAGAGAGAGAGAGAGAGAGAGAGAGAGAGAGAGAGAGAGAGAGAGAGAGAGAGAGAGAGAGAGAGAAATTGCGTAGATCTCTCCCTCTCTCTTCCCTCTCTACCTCTCTCTTCCCTCTCTACCTCTCTCTTTCCCTCTCCCTCCACCCCCCTCTCTCTCTCTCTCTCTCTCTCTCTCTCTCTCTCTCTCTCTCTCTCTCTCTCTCTCTCTCTCTCTCTCTCTCTCTCTCTCTCTCTCTCTCTCTCTCTCTCTCTCTCTCTCTCTCTCTCTCTCTCTCTCTCCATCCAGTCTCAGAGTGCAGTTCTAATCCATTCAGCTTGTTCTCCTTGAATCCCCTTCTTCTTAAAGTGCATAAATATGACCGCCTCCTGGTTGAATGATACTCTTTTTTGTCCTACTGTATATCTGATTTAAAGGGGACATGCATTATAAATGTCTTTTTTCAGTGTCTAGCATTGTATTATAGTAATAGTAGTTAGTATCAATGTGTCTGTGTCTCTAAATACCATATTGGCGGATTGCTCTCATTCAGCTCAGTGTGTTATACGAAATACCCTCCACCCCACCTACCAATCTCCTACCTACCAACCTCCTCCAATGTACAGTTTCTTCATCAAATGTATATACTCTCTTTTTTAGACTCTTCTTGTATCACAAACAGTACTGTATTTGTAAACCTGGTATGTCATAAATGTATAGATGTAGCAGTACTGTCTATCTGTATGTTGTGTATGTCATATATGTTATGATGCATTGAAAATGGGGGACCCTGATGTAAACAAGACGAAAGTCTTTCTCTGGTCTGCATCCCCTTAACAATTGTGTGTATTGAGCTGTACTGTACTGTACCCATTCTGCAATCTGTTAATAAAATCTTCAATCAATCAATGGCCTGGGAGGCGAGAGTATAACTGTTCTAACAGCAATATATAATCCATTTCAGACAGAAAGCACGCAATAAGTTATAATAATAATTAGGGATGTCCCGATCCGATCACGTGATCGGGATCGGGGGCCGATCACGTGATTTTCAGAAGATCGGGATCAAAAAAATAAATTAAATAAATCTGGGTTTTTCTTTTACTTTTTTTCTTTAATTCAACAAACATGACCATGTTCACGTCTTAAACTCATACTGAGGCCTTAGTTTTGGTTTTAAATTGCATATCATCATTCATTTATTTATTGTCACACAGAGCAGAAGCATTTTGCCAAAACAAACGCATTTCCTTTGATTTAATTATACATCAAATGATTTATCTCAAGGATGAGGGACATCCACTAGTTGCAGAACTTGCAGTCACCTGATTTTTACAGACGATGGCGCCATTGCTCTCATGAAGCAGCAGGTTGGAGGCAGAGTTTTTAGATTACTCCGGTTGCAATACCTCGCTTGAATGAAGTTAACTTTTCACCTGGATAACGTCAACATTCAGGGTGAATGTAATGTGAGAAATTGGGATGGGAGAAATTTCTTTATAATTAAAAAAAAATAATTATCGGATCGGGAAAGATCGGTATCGGTAGATACTCAAAATCACATGATCGGGATCGGATCGGGAGCAAACAAATGTGATCGTGACATCCCTAATAATAATTATTATTGAAAAGTTCTGTATTTTTAAAGTCGTATTTGGTGGCAATTTTTTATTTTTTATTTTTTTTTGTACGAATTTCTTATTTCGGTAAGAGTGCTCTCGACCACTCTTATAATTTGTTCTTGCCTGAGAAAAAAGCAACAATAAGAAAACTTTGCTAAATCCCAGGTAAGAACAAAGTAAGAGGAAATGCTAGTTAAGAACGAAATCTGTTCTTATATCTTCATGTATACGTTTGCGCGTTATCCCGTGGTGAATATTGTATAGTTTAGGAGTGTTCCGGGCTAATTCCTGAAAAGCTGAGTTATAGGGCGCTACGTGAATTCTGCTATAAGCGTTGGCGTTTCTTTCCTGCACATGCTACTATTTCCAAATCAAATGTATATAATAGGTATTATGTTTCATCATGAATGCATGAAAGGGGGGGGGGGTCATTTTTGTCTTTCTTTGATCACCAGTAAGGGCATTCATTTTGAACACCACACACACTGATCAGCTGGATCTATATTAAAACATTGTAGGATCAAGGTGGAATTCCAAAAAGAATATTCCAATTGTCTGATCACGATTTCCAGTATTGATGTCCATCTGGTCCCGAACATAATTTGGCACAATTTATGGATAGAGTGTGCTAGATGCGTTTCGAAGTGGTCGGATGAAGCAATTTACTTGGCAACTTGTCTAAATTCTGCGCCTGGACGGGTTTAAATGTAACAGACATGAGATATAAGGTTTCAAAGGGTGGGCAATACTGCCACCTAGCAGGATGCGGCTGGTATTGATCTCAGAATGATTTCCTATGGGAACACCGAGGTCCGTGAATGAATAATGAATAAAAATATCGAATAAAAGAAAAAAACGACCAAAACCCCAGAAATCTCAGGTCTGGCGCTCAACCGCTGGCGAGTTAACCCGGGATATCTCGGGTCTGGCACGAATGTGTTAATGACGCGTTAACTTTGATAGCCTTAGTTTTAACATAAAACATTTCACATTATAATGTGACAACTTATTGTTTTAACGTAAAACCGTTATAACTAGGGCTGAGACTTTATCGCATTAATTTCGATTAATTAACTACCGAAAAAATTAAAAGTTAAAAAAATTTATGCATTTAATTGATTGATTTTTCTTTATTGTGTAAGAATGGTACCTTTCAAAGGAGACCAGACTCATGCATGTGCTATAATTATAAAGTATAATAAATCGCAAATAACTTTTTTTCTTTGTCTGGTTTGTTCATAACATAAATGAAATAAGCTAAATTGAGATCAATCAAGAGTTTTTTTTCCAATGGTCAGCTGTTCTGGAATGTACTTGACAGTACTGCGTTTTACTTTGACCTCAAAAGAGTTTACAAAAGGTCCTTTGCGCTATATATATTATTCCTAAAATTGCTGCACTTTGTTAAGAATTGCATTGATCTGTTGGTCTGTGTAGTAGCTAATGCAGGATTGTGCTGCTTAAACGTATGTATAATGTATATTCATTCATTCACTCGTATACCAAAATTAATTTGAATTGAAAAATGTTGCTTTTCGCATCAAATATTGATATGCAATTAAAATGTGATTAATTTCGATTAATTAATTATAAAGTCTCAAATGAATGTGATTAACATTATTAATCGAGTCACACCACTAGTTATAACGTGATATGTTTGTATGTCGTAATAACGTGAAAATATATTGTTATAACGTGAAAAACATCTTGTTATAACAATAAACGTTTCCCGTTATAATGTGATACTGATACATTTTTTCTGTTTCTGGTGTGGCAGCAATACGCTTCTGTACAAAACAGTATTTGATCTATGTGTATGCCATGTAATAACATCTAAAACGTCATGCTGATTGAGACAAATTCCTCATTAATTAAAAGACCATGGTCATTTTGGTGCTTTAGTGGTTGAAAATGTTCGCTTTGCTACACACACTGCCCGCCCAATCTGTGATGTCAGAGTACCTGTTTGGAGATGCTATCACATTCTGTCTAGGGGAAAACAAAACTGAAATGACCATCATAGTAACGATACCAGAAATGTGTTGGGCACACTTGCTCTATGGGCTAGGAGGCCAAACATAAAATCAGAAGGTTGCCATCTTTATGGACCCTTCTCCATACCCACTGCATCTGAAGGGAGCAGCTTCTGCTAGGCTAGTGGTCCGTATCCGTTTCCATTCATTTGTACCAAGCTAGGCTATAGCTTGCAGTCTGATAGCTTTTTACTGAATGCACAGAGAGGAAATTGGTATATATCTTCTTGTCTGACTCTGGAGAAGACGGTAAACGCATTTCCCATAATGTTGGCGTGTTCGTTTAACATATACATAGACTCTAGTTGAGAAGGAGCCTTTACAGCTTAAATTATATGGTATGTTTTGTCAAATACAAATACATATGTTTTGTTTCATGCCGATTTGGAAAAGACAATTTTTTTTAAATGTCTGTTTATTCATAATGATACCTACATAATGAGTCTCTGTAGACTGCTAGTGAAGTCTGTATATGACACCTCTCTTATAAGCGTGCTGCTCTACATAGTGAGTCTCTGAAGACCACTGAATATGTCTGTATATGACATCTCTCTTCCTAAGCGTGCTGCTCTACATAGTGAGTCTCTGAAGACTGCTGGTCATGTCTGTATATGACATCTCTCTTCCTAAGCATGCTGTGCTCTACTCAGTGAGTTTCTGTAGACTGCTGGTCATGTCTGTATTATGACACCTCTTTCCCTAAGCGTGCTCCTCTAAACAGCAGATTTCTGGTGAGTTTCTGCAGACTGCTGGTGAGTCTCTGCAGACTGCTGGCGATGTCTGTATACGTCGGCTCTCTTTTAAAGTGTGCTCCTCTACACAGTGAGTCTCTGCCATGCTTTCCCGTCCTGCCCTTTCACTCCAAATTGCCAGATTAAAGTGTGTCTAATTGGCTCGACTTCAGCTGTAGCCGCGGTCGCTCCGGCTCCGGGCCAAATTCAAGCTCACTCAAATGAATCGTTTTGGGGGACGGCGCACTGCACTTCATGGGGGAATAGATACGCTTGAGTTTGGTTCCATTCCATTCGCGTTATCTGTTTTTCCCCCCTGTTTTTCATCATCCCCTACTGGGTTTGACTGGGTGTTCAACCTACTGGCCACTATTGTCCCCTTAATGATCTAATAATACAACTCAATAGTATTGTGTTGACTGATTCATAAAATCTGCAATTGGTATGGCCTTAATTGACTAATTAAACATAACTGAGATACTGAGGGAGTTATGATCGAGTGCATGCTCTTGACAATTCTGAATGGCCAGGGTGGAGGTACTGTACATATCCAACTGACACAGCCCTGGCAGAGGGAAATCAACGGCCACTTTATTTCTGGACTCTAGTGTCAAAACTATACTTCCCACACTGCAATCACCATGTGAACGCACAGGTCACATTTTGTCCTTCTTGTTTGCCTTCCAGTGCGAACTCATTGGGATCCCATATTTGTAATTTGGTCAATGGACAATTTGACAAAAAATGCCTTTCACATTCGATCCTCCATCACTGTAAAAAATGAAAAGTGTTCAATTATGTGTGTAATGTATATATATAGCAGGGATGATTAGGTGGCCTTGATGTGAAAGACGTACTGAATACAGTATACTTACCTGGATACAACCTGTATTAGTTTCAAGTTTCATGTTTGTTTATTATTTGTCATAATAAAATACAGAATACTTTATGATGAAATGCTTGTTTCTGTACGAGCCCCTGAGAGTGTGCTACAGTAAAAAAAAGTAAGTAAAAAAAAAAAGTTATTAAGAAGTAAGTAAGGAATATCCAGTCAATATACTACATATATACAATATACAATACAGAGTAAAATGAGTAACAGTGAGGTACAATGCAGAAATGAGATGAGGTACAAAACTTAGGGAAAGGTGCAAACAGTGGCGGCTCGCCACCGGGGGCGCAAGGGCGCCGACCCACCTGTTAAATCAGAGAAGAAGAAAAAAAAACGTTTTTGTTTTTTGTTTTATAGCCCTATAAATAATATAAACATGTTTAAAATGAATAATATTTACTCATTTTAAGTATGTTTGTGTTTCCAATGCACAATATAACGTAATTATATAAAATAAAAAAGACTCGTTTTCTTGAACAGGAAGTGACTCACTTTTATTTTATTTTTTCTCGGCCCGGGCTAGACGCGATAGCGCTCTGAGTGCGCGTCACGGTTTGATCGCTGTATCCGTCGCAGCCAATCAGTGCGTAACGCGTTGTGCGTTTAAATATGACTATTATGTTGGAATCCGGGCGCGATTTGAAGCGGTCTAGCCAGTAGCGTCAAGAATTTCTGTAGCCGCATTTCGCAGAGACGCTCTCTGATTGGCCGACGCCAGTATTTTTTTCCGTAGCAGAATTTCACAGAGACGATCTCTGATTGGCCGAATCCAATTTCTAATGTTCCAATTCTAGCTTATTCCTAGGTTGGTCCGTTGGTGGTAGAGATAGTTGTGTTGTTGTGAGATGCAGCTGTTTGTCTTAGAGCGTGCCGTGACTGCAAGTTCTTTAGACTGTTAAGCTTAGGCACTCTTTCAAAGTTGGTTAAGGTTAGAGTTTGTCTTAGAGCATGGCGATAGAACGCCAGGTAGTTTGCAGTCTGTTCGACGCGGAAATGGACAAAGGAATGAAGTACTTGTGTTGTGTGGTGCTAACTGCTAACAAGCTAACACTTGGCTAACAAGCTATATGGCGGATGCAGTCTGGACACAGTGGACAGTGGTCTGGAATACATCAACAGTGGATTATACACTTTATCAAGGCAAGCCCTTCTGCCCTGGACGTGTCAACTAAACAGTGAGTCTCTCTCTCTCTCTCTCTCTCTCTCTCTCTCTCTCTCTCTCTCTCTCTCTCTCTCTCTCTCTCTCTCTCTCTCTCTCTCTCTCTCGCTCTCTCTCTCTCTTTCTTTTGGATTGAAAATACGTGGATTATGGCTTGTTCAATATCGTCTATGTTTGAATGAAATTTATGAAAACTTTATTAACAGATTGCAGAATGGGTACAATACAGTACGGCTCAATACACACAATTGTTAAGGGGATGCAGACCAGAGAAAGACGTTTGTCTTGTTTACATCAGGGTCCCAGATTTTCGATTCATATCGATAGTTTAATAGCTAGCCTTGGCTCGTTTAACAATATGCAAAATATGTGTACAGCCCTGTACTCATACTGAAGTTATTCTTGGTATATAATACTACATATACTAGGTCTGATTGTGTAACGAATCGATTCCACGTTGCGCTGTGTGTGAGAGAGAGAAGGAGAGAGGGAGAGATCTGCGTGTGTTTGGAGACGGAGCGAGTTTTGTTTCTAACTTTTCTATTTATATATTGTGTTTCAAGTTGTGAATTAGACTATACTTTATTTGACTGGTTGTGTGTTGTTGTAGTAACAGCTGAGCGACTCGTTCATAAGAGCCGATTCATTGCCGTGAGCGTGAGTCGAATCGTTCGCGTCTTGCCATGAGTCGGTTGCGTGGTACTGTACATGTTTGCAAAATGTTTTGGTATAGCGCACCTAGTGGAGAGAGAACCAGCAGCCGCTACTGGGTGCAAATGAGGTATGAATGTAGTTCAAATCTCTCTAATAATAGATCAATATAAAGTGTGTTAAAGTGACATATTACATGACAATGAATGGTCGGTATGTAAACAAAGACATTTTAATCATGTACCTTAGTTTCCTCAGAGAGACGAGACGGGGGGGGGAGGGGGGTGAATACTGGATCTGCTGGATTGGTTTGGGAATGGAAAGGGGCATTCAGGGGTGAGAAGCGATGTCCAGAGGTCGTCACCTTGATGCTTCTCTGTGACCTTTGTGGTTAAATTGACATTATGGTTAAGGTTAGGATTAGGATTAAAGGTGGGGTTATGGATACAATTAGGGTTAGAATTAGGATTAGGGGTGGGGTTATGGTTATGGTTAGGATTATGATACAAATTAGGAGTGGGGTTATGGTTACGGTTAGGATTAGGAGTGGGGTTATTGTTAAGATTAAGGGTGGGGTTATGGTTAATGTTAGGGTTATGATTAGGGGTGGGGTTATGGTTAATGTTAGGGTTAAGATTAGGGGTGTGGTTATGGTTCAAATTAAGGTTATGATTAGGGGTGGTGTTATGGTTAATGTTAGGGTTATGATTAGGGGTGGGGCAGTGGCGGCCGGTGGGTGCTTCGCCACTAGGGGCGCTATACCAAACATTTTGCATGTACATGTACAGTACCACGCAACAGACTCATGGCAAGACGTGAGCGATTCGACTCACACTCACGGCAATGAATCGGCTCTTATGAACGAGTCGCTCAGCTGTTACTACAACAACACACAACCAGTCAAATAAAGTATAGTCTAGACTCTAATTCACAACTTGAAACACAATATATAAATAGAAAAGTTAGAAACAAAACTCGCCCCGTCTCCAAACACAGGCAGATCTCTCCCTCTCTCCTTCTCTCTCTCACACACAGCGCGACGTGGAATCGATTCGTTACACAATCAGACCTATTATATACCAAGAATAACTTCAGTATGAGTACAGGGGCTGTACACATATTTTGCATATTGTTAAACGAGCCAAGGCTAGCTATTAAACTATCGATATTAATCGAAAATCTGGGACCCTGATGTAAACAAGACAAACGTCTTTCTCTGGTCTGCATCCCCTTAACAATTGTGTGTATTGAGCCGTACTGTATTGTACCCATTCTGCAATCTGTTAATAAAGTTCCTCATTCATTCATTCATTCAAACATAGACGATATTGAACAAGCCATAATCCACGTATTTTCAATCCGAGAGAGCTGCAGTAGTTAAATCAATGAGCCATCGACACAGTCAGTGTGGTAACGTTATTATTGCATCCAAGATTGATACACGGCTGGCTAGGCAGTTGGTAGTCATAGTCTTGTGTTATAAAATAAATAAACAATCAGCAATGTCTCGCTTCATGAATGGCCAGCAGTAGCCTAACAGTACTGCTCCTAAAAAAAACGATTTACAAACGTTAACGTTAACCACAGAGAGAGAGAGAGAGAGAGAGAGAGAGAAGAGAGAGAGAGAGAGAGAGAGAGAGAGAGAGAGAGAGAGAGAGAGAGAGAGAGAGAGAGAGAGAGAGAGAGAGAGAGAGAGAGAGAGAGAGAGAGAGAGAGAGAGAGAGAGAGAGCGAGAGAGAGAGAGACTCACTGTTTAGTTGACACGTCCAGGGCTTGCCTTGATAAAGTGTATAATCCACTGTTGATGTACAGTATTCCAGACCACTGTCCACTGTGTCCAGGACTGCCATCCGCCATATAGCTTGTTAGCCAAGTGTTAGCTTGTTAGCAGTTGGTCACACAACACAAGTACTTCATTCCTTTGTCCATTTCCGAATTCAAACTACCTGGCGTTCTATCGCCATGCTCTAAGACAAACTCTAACCTTAACCAACTTTGAAAGAGTGCCTAAGCTTAACAGTCTAAAGAACTTGCAGTCACGGCATGCTCAGCTGCATGCATCTCACAACAACACAAATCTCTACCACCAACGGAGGACCAACCTAGGAATAACCTAGAATTGGAACATTAGAAATTGGATTCGGCCCAATCAGAGATCGTCTCTGTGAAATTCTGCTACGGAAAAAAATACTGGCGTCGGCCAATCAGAGAGCGTCTCCGCGAAATGCGGCTACAGAAATTCTTGCCGCTACTGGCTAGACCGCTTCAAATCGCGCCCCGGATTCCAACATAAATAGTCATATTTCAACGCACAACGCGTTATGCCACTGATTGGCTGTGACGGATACAGCGATCAAACTGTGACGCACACTCAGAGCGCTATCGTGTCTAGCCCGGGCAGAGAAATACGAAAAAATAAAAAAAAAACGTGATGTCACTTCCTGCTCAGGAAAACGAGTGTTTTTTATTTGAGATAATAACGTTATATTGTGCATTGGAAATACAAACATACTTAAAATGAGTAAATATTATTCATTTTAAACATGTTTATATTATTTATAGGGCTATAAAACAAAAAACAAAAAGATACTTTTTCTTGTTCTACTCTCATATAACCAGGCAGGGCCTGAAGGGGGGGGCGGCGCCCTTGCGCCCCTAGTGGCAGAGGCCGCCACTGGGGGTGGGGTTATGGTTAAGGTTAGGGTTAGGATTAAGGGTGGGGTTATGGTTAATGGTGGGAACACACCAATTCCTCAGACATGCGTGCTGGCGGCCCCCACCCTCTGGAAACTCTCTCTTGGTTGCGATCCATTCCACTACATCCTTGGAGTCTTTTTAAAACAGTCCTGAAAACCCACCTGTTCACAAAGGCCTGCAGCCTCTAGTTGTCTCCCTGTCCATCATTTTTCTGTTCATGCTTTATTTGTCTTTTTTCTGCTTTGTAAAGCGTCCTTGGGTCTCATGAAAGGCACTATATAAACCCAAGCTATTATTATTATTAATTCATAAGGAATGCCACGCAAACCTGGCACTCATGGGAATAGCCTGCATGAGAATACAGTGAATAGGTTGTTTTTCACAAGAAGAAATGGGGATGTGGTCCTTGGAGAGCTACCACAGATACTGGTACTTACAGATACTGGTCCTTGGAGTACTACGGCAGATACTGTCGCTTGAACTACGTGACCCTGCTAGCAGCCAAGTTATGGAAATGCAGTATTTATGTGTTATATTTTGGTTGACATGGTACACAGCTCTATACTGCTACACAACCGTATAGTGGTCATTTGTAAAAAGGTCAGTCATGTGAATAATAACATAACTATACTGTAAATATTAGGGACTCTCATGTGATCATGTCTGCCACACTCACACAGACATACATACAGTATGCACACGCACACACACCACACACACACACACGCACGCACGCACGCCACGCACGCACGCACACCACACACACACACACACACACACACACACACACACACACACACACACACACACACACACACACACACACACACACACACACACACACACACACACACACACACACACACACACACACACCACAACACACACACACACACACACACACACACACACACAGATAGAACAAACACACAGACAAACACATAAAAAACATACATAGACACACACATCAAGACAAACTCACACTCACACAAAACATATGACTGTACACAGACACACAAAACAAACACACATACATACTATTGTAAAAAAAGCACACATGTACATTTGTGCATGCCACACAGACAGGACACACACACACCACACACACACACACACACACTCACACACACACACACACACACACACACAAATATATACACAAGCACAACACCATGGATGCACATGCATTGCATAGGATGTTGCACTGTATTGCACACATAAACACAAACATACACACACATAAACACAAACATATACACACACGCATTTAAACACAAACACATATACACACACACACTTAAAGACACATATACACAAACATACACATTCAATCTTAAGAACAAACACATACAGTATACACACATCAAATCTTAAAGACAAACATAAGACAAACACATATAAACACATACAAACATAAAGATAAACCATATGAACACACTAAATAGATAAAGGACAAACACACACAAAGACATACACCACACACACACACACACACACACCATATGAACACACATAAATAGATAAAGACAAACACACACAAAGACATACACACACACACACACACACACACACACACACACACTCACACTCACACTCACACGCACGCACACACGCACGCACGCACGCACATACAAACATAAAGATAAACCATATGAACACACATAAATAGATAAATACAAACACACACAAAGACATACACACACACACACACACACACACACACACACACACACACACACATTCACACTCACACTCACACGCACGCACACACGCACGCACGCATGCACGCACGCACGCACGCACGCACGCACGCACGCACGCACGCACGCACACACACACACACACACACACACACACCAGTGGTGTGTTAGTAATCCAGAGAGGAAATGGGGAGAGCAGCTGAAGGGTCTCCAGTTTCAAATCCTGTCACAGGAAATGCTCCGGTCTCTCTCCTCCCCTCATTGGTTTACATCTGAGCTCTCCAACTGCCCTATATATATTATCTTATATATATATATATATATATATATATATATATATATATATATATATATATATATATATTTATATATTTATTTTCCCCACAGGTGCTGTGGTTATGGGGGCTGGGTGTGTGTGTGTGTGTGTGTGTGTGTGTGTGTGTGTGTGTGTGTGTGTGTGTGTGTGTGTGTGTGTGTGTGTGTGTGTGTGTGTGTGTGTGTGTGTGTGTGTCTGTGTGTGTGTGTGTGTGTGTGTGTGTGTGTGTGTGTGTGTGTGTGTGTGCCACACACATGTGTATTCCTGTGCGTGCATGAGTTACTAAAGTCAGAGCTGCCCTTTAAGTGTGCTAGCATGCTTGCTTGCTGTAGCCTATGCCACTGTGACACTGAGCTACATGCGGTTTTCATATCGCGAGACGCAACTCCTGGAGTGGCTGTTATAGTTCTAGTCTTTCCTTCTTGATTTGCGACTCTTTGTGTATTTTTGTAGAAGCACTTATGTGTTTAGACATTCACTGAGCAAACGAGAGAGAGAGAGAGAGAGAGAGAGAGAGAGAGAGAGAGAGAGGAGAGAGAGAGGGAGGGAAAGAGAGTTTGTCTGTGCGTGTATGTGTGTATGTGCTTGTTTGCATGCATTCTTGTGTCTGAGTAGTCTTAATTGCTTGCTCTCGCACTGAGAGCATCCATTTCTTCACTGTTTGCTCTCTTAGTCATTCCGTATTTGCACAAGTCTTGATGAAAGGATATACAGTATTAATATGTATATAATTCAAAACGTGTGAATATAGATATTGTGATGAATCCGAGGACCAGCCTCGTCATGGTTCAAATACAAACAAATTCAAAAGGTCCACACAAGAGCAATATCAATCAATAAGAATATTTATTGAATTAAGGCAAAAATCCAGTTTGATAAGCAAGAGAATGGTCATATGCAGTCCGGTGGTCAAAAACACGAAACAGGCGCGCCAACAGAAAAAGGGATTGTTCAATACTCACGGTAGTCGTCCGGTCCAGGGTCAGTACACAAGGGAGAATCTCAGCTAGTCCAGTCCATACTCAATCTCTCTCTTTCTCAACAACACAACTCCAACTCCTTACTCCGCTCAACTCACTCCTCTCTATCTCAGTGTTAATGTACTGTGTGGGACTTGGTGTGTGCACGTGAGGTGTGTGTCAACTAATTATGTGCAGGTGAATTATATCATTCAGTACTAATCAGCTAGTGTGTGCGTCGGGAGTGTGTGCATGTGTCTGACTAATGCTGTGCAGGTGTGTTCTATCAGTACTAATCAGCTACCTAAGTGACTCTACTCCTTCCATGACAGACATATCTCCCATCCTTCACATATCCCAAGGATATTTATATTCATATGTTTTTGAATTATATACATATACAGTATAATAATATATCCTTTCATCAAGACATTCCGTGTTTGTATCAAAATCTAGATGAAGGGATATTAACACATTCAGCGCCAGAGGTCGCTGTGGGCCGTATGGCCGTGTGTGCCAGCGCTTTAATGAATGGGGATACATGCCGGTGTTTGCAGTGCTAAAACTATATTAAATATCATAGCTATGGATATAAAACTATTGCCCATTTGACATCGAGTAATCTATCGTTCAATTTGTGAAAAACAAAATAATTTTTTCATCCATACATTCCCGTTTTAATACCGTGGTGAATATGCGTATAGTTTTTGAGTAATTCTGTGTAATCCCAGGAAATGCCGCTAAGCAGCATTTCACTAGAAACCGTGCCATTCCTCACCTGGATCAACAATCAATCATTATGTTTCATCATGCATGCATGAAAGGGTGGGGGGTGGGGGGTTTCTATGCTTCGACCGTCACCAACCGCATACGTTGTGGAGTAACGTTACAATAACACTTTCGGATCACAACGAAGGCATGCTCAGATCAACGCAAGATTGATACCATATAGCCCTTACCTTGACTAGGATGTACTGCACTCCAATTATCTAATCGCCATTCCAAGTATTGATGTCGATCGTGTTGCCAACATAATCCACCTAAGAACATGAATTGGCGGTGCTTGATTCTCCCCAATCCATGTGTTATAAACGTTACTCCTGCCTGACTAGGAAAACCCGGACCCAAACTTTTTAGATCGACGGACAGGCTGAGCCAGAGGGTTTCCAAGGATGTGCAATACCTGCCGCAAGGCGTTCGGCAGCGGTATTGGACGTTTGCGATCTCAGACCCATTCCCAATGATAACATCAGGCTCCCACGATGGATTATGAATGGTAATAGCAAATAAAAGAAATAACGACCAAAACCCGACTTTTCTCGAGTTTGGCGCTCAAACGATGGCGAGTTAACCCGACTTATCTCGGGTCTGGCGCCCAATGTGTTATTAAATATATGTATATAATTCAAAAACATGTGAATATGAATAAATAAAGTGATATATTTATTTATACATATATACTCATATTCACATGTTTTTTTTATTCTATGGAGTATGTTGTACCTAAATGGAATTTATGCTTTGGAATAACCTTTACTGTGTGGTATGCGACAATTGCACACACACACAGCCATGTTATCATGTCTTGTGGGGACATTCCATTGACTTGCCTTCATTCCATAAACCCCTTACCCTTAACATTCGGTACCCACATGGGTAGAAAACAAGGACACACACAAGCGTTTCTCTCTGCCTTACTGCTTTTCTCCCTCCTCCCTGTAGATCTCGCTCTTTCTCCTTCTCTTGCCCTCGCACTCCATCTCTCACACACTCCTCCCCGTCCCCCTCCCTCCCTCCCTCCCTCCCTCCCTCCCTCCCTCCCTCCCTCCCTCCCTCCCTCTCCCCTCCCTCCCTCCCTCCCTCCCTCTCTGTGTCTCTGAGGTTAGAACAGAATGTGTGCAATCCGTGAGCAGGGCGCTTGGAGGTGCTGACTGTGGCAGCAGTCGCACAGCCGAACGACTGGAGCCTGACCAGTCTCTCTCTCTCTCTCTCTCTCTCTCTCTCTCTCTCTCTCTCTCTCTCTCTCTCTCTCTCTCTCTCTCTCTCTCTCTCTCTCTCTCTCTCTGACTCTCTCTCAGGTTGTCTTCTCTATCTATCTATCTATCTATCTATCATCTATCTATCTATCTATCTATCTATCTATCTATCTATCTATCTATCTATCTATCTATCTCTCTCTCTCTCTCTCTCTCTCTCTCTCTCTCTCTCTCTCTCTCTCTCTCTCTCTCTCTCTCTCTCTCTCTCTCTCTCTCTCTCTCTCTCTCTCTCTCTCTCTCTCTCTCTCTCTCTCTCTCTCTCTCTCTCTCTCTCTCTCTCTCTCTCTCTCTCTCTCTCTCTCTCTCTGTCTGTCTCTTGTTCCAAACAAAACCAACTCTCCTCTGCTGTGTTCCCTTCCCCTCTCTCTTTCCCTCTCTCTTTCTCTCTCTCTCTTAGCCTAGTCTTTCTCTTGCCATACCACTGCATTCATTATGTGTTGTTGTTATAGTTATGACTAATTGTAATGAATATTTACATGACTAGTTGACTGGTTACAATGAATAGTTGTAATGAATAGTTACATGAGTTGCCTGGTTGCAATGACTAGTTGTAATGACTAGTCCCATGATTGGTTGTAATGGCTAATCACATGACTAGTTGTAATGACTAGTCACATGACAAGTTGTAATGACTAGTTACATGATTAGTTGTAATGACGAATCATAATGACTAGTTACATGACTAGTTGTAATAACAAATCATAATGACTAGTTGTAATGACTAGTCACATTACTAGTGTTAATGCATAGTTACATGACTAGTTGTAGCGACTAGTTAGATGACTAGTTACATGACTAGTTACATGATTAGTTGTAATGACTAGTTACATGCCTAGTTGTAATGACAAATCATAATGACTAGTTACATGACTAGTTGTAATGAGTAATTACATGACTGGTTGTAATGGATAGTTGTAATGACTAGGTACATGACTGGCTGTAATGAGTAATTACATGACCGGTTGTAATGGATAGTTGTAATGACTAGTTACATGACTGGTTGTAATGACTAGTTACATGACTAGTTGTATTGACTAGTTACATGACTAGTCTCTTGCCATACCACTGCATTCATTCTGTGTTGTTGTTATATTTATGACTGCTTGTAAAGACTAGTTGTAATGACTAGTTATATGACTAATTGTATTGACTATTTGCATGATTAGTTGTAACAACTAGTTACATAACCAGTTGTAATGATTAGTTGTAATGACTAGTTACATGTCTAGTGATTAGTTGTAATGACTCACCCTAATGAGTAGTTGTAATGATTAGTTGTAATGACTAGTTACATGACTATTTGTAATGACAAATCATAATAACTAGTTGTAATGACTAGTTGTAATGACTAGTTGTAATGACTAGTTACATAGTTGTAATGACTAGTTAACTAACTGTAGTCCCTAGGCAAGATGTTAAATGTCAGGTAAAAACATAATAGATAGACATTTTATACATTTGAAGAGCATAATTAAAACAGTATTTGAATATAACAGCATCGTACAAATTGGTTAAGGCTATAACATACATAATTCGCTATTGGCAAAGTGGGGAAAATACAGAGTAGGATAGGAGAATACAATACAGAATACAAGAAAAAATGCTGAGACAGAACAAGGCAAGACAGGGACAATGTAACATCAGCAACATGTAGGCATGCAAACAGGCAGACAGACGTACATTAACTAATGCACACTACTAATGAACTACTAACACAGACAAAGTAACACACAGCCTATACATGCACATAGAGATCAAGGCTTGAGAGGCTGGAAGTGGCAGGGCTATTTGTTATGGTCACATGCGTGGGTATCTAATAACCATGTTTTGAGAGTGTGCTTAAATTACCTGTATGTATCGATATTGCGGATGTGTTGTGGTATGGAGTTCCAAGATTTTGCAGCTCTAATGGAGAAGGCTGACTCACTGAAGGAGCTTTTCCTCACCGGGACGATAAAGTCTCCCTCAACTACGCTGTAAGAAAAAAAGCTGCAAGAAAACGGTAAATGTCTGGCATCAATGGTTTCCAAATACTTAACTAGATGCACAAAGAATGGATTGCACGGAGCAAGTTGCACCCTTACTTACAATTCATTATGAATTGAAAATGGGGGACCCTGATGTAAACAAGACGAAAGTCTTTTTCTGGTCTGCATCCCCTTAACAATTGTGTGTATTGAGCCGTACTGTATTGTACCCATTCTGCAATCTGTTAATACAATTTTCATTCAATCAATCACCATGCAGATTGATTGATTGAATGAACATTTTATTAACAGATTGCAGAATACCTTATTACAGTCAAATCAAATACATTTACAGATTACAACCTTTATTTAATGGTTAATATTTTGATAAAAGGTAATTTACTGTATGTTTATGGTCTTTACACTTAAAGTAGAAAAACAAAGGTAATCTGTAAAATAATACAGTGAATTTCCTGTGAAAAAACTTTCTTTTATTAATTTTTTTTTACAGTGTACGGTTCTGGTGAATCTGTTGCTCTGTGTGAAAAAATCAGTGAGTGGTGGTGGGGCCAGACCATGTTGATTTTAAACACCAGGCTGGCATCATTAAGCTTTACAATGTTGCTCCAGTTTAGAATGTTATGTTTATCTAGGACGTTAAAGTGGTGGTGGCGAATTGGCTTCTTGTCCAGAACATTCAGAGCCTGTTTGTAAACTTTGTAAGTGGATTGGTTTCAGGTTTGTATCATAAGTTTGAGTCCAGCTGGTGATGCAGTACTGTATGTAAGATGGGACATTATAATTGTATTGAAGAATAATTTTGGAGCTTCAGTGTTCAAACAGTTTCTAATGTATTTGAAGTCTGCCAGGTTGTGTTGAACTGTTTGTGACCTTTTTCACCTGTTTTTTAAATGTAAGGGTGGAGTCTAGGATGATCCCAAGATATTTATATTCAGTGACTACTTGGATCCTCTCACGGGCGGCATACTGTACACGTCTGGGTCAGGTGATACGGATGCTCTTTTTTCAAAGAACATACAGACGGTCTTCTTAGCATTCAGGTGGAGACAAGTTAAGTTTTCTTGCTGCCTGGGTTTTGTTTTTAGCATGGACATAAACTACTGTATCGTCTGCATACAGCTGGATTTCCGAGCCAGTGCAGATTGGGGGCAAGTCATTTATATACAGACTAAACAGCAGAGGGCCCAGAAGGGATCCCTGTGGCAAACCAATGTCATACGCCAGGTGAGGTGATACAGTAGTTCACTATTTATTCTGTTTTCTGACACATTGTGTCTTGCCCTCAAGATACAATCTCATCCATTCCAATGCATCAGGTGAGAAGTTGAACAAGGAGATCTTGGTGATAAGCACATCATGACTGATGGTGTCAAAGGCCTTCCTCAGATCTAAGAACACTGCTCCAATCACGTCCCCGTGTCCATTCTTGCTTTGACAGTCTCTTGAAAAAAAGCAGTTGAACGGGCGGCTGGGTGGCGCAGCGGAGATTGCGCTCGTCACCAATGCAAGAGACTCCGGTCTCGAATCCGGGTGTCAGCATTGCCTCTGGCTTGGGCCAGCCGTCATACTAACTCAATTGGCAGAGTTAGAGGGTGAAGTCGATGGGTGGGGATTTGGACGTTGTGGACAGCGACTCCTACAGACGCCTGCACAGCAGAGACAGGAAGTATCGGGGGCAGCGTGAGCCTCCCATGCGTTACTCCTCGCCACTGAGAGTCCGCGCTGGCAGGTGAAAAGATGTGACAGGCTGCCTCCTCGTGTACCGGAGGGGACACGTGATGCAAGGCTTCTATCCTCCCTACAACCGACCAGTGGGGGGCATAGTCGAGCAACGTTCAAGACAAGGGAGGGGAGAATTGGAAACATGAAATTGGAATTGAAAATAAGGAGAAAAAGTGGATAATTTTTTTTAAAGCAGTTGAACCCAAATTGCATGGGGTGGAGTGCGAAAGGAGTGTGGTTGAGATGGGTGATAAATTGTTCCACGACTACACACTGCTCAGCTATCTTAGATACTACCGGAAGGATGCTGATACTGTAGGTCTGTAGGTACTGACCTCTGTGGCATTTCCTGGCTTAAAAATTGGTGTGATGATAGTGGACTTCCAGACCTGTGGGAACACAGCCTCTCTGATAGAGTCGTTGACCATTTTGGTGATGGGCCCTGAGCGTGATTCTGTGTTTCTTTAGAAGAGAGGAGTCCATGACTTACAGGAGTTACGTGACTAGTTGTAATGACTAGTTGTAATGACTAGTTATAATGACTAGTTGTATTGGTTAGTTACACGACTAGTTGTAATGAATAGTTATATGACTAGTTGTATTGACTGGTTAAATGACTAGTTGTAATGACTAGTTGTAATAACTAGTTGTATTGACTAGTTGTATTGACTAGTTACATGACTAGTTGTAATGACTAGTTACAGTATTAGTTGACTAGTTGTAATGACTAGTTATATTGATTAGTTACATAACTGGTTGTAATGACTAGTTGTAATAGTTGCATGACTAGTTGTAATGACTAGTTACATGACTAGTTATATTGACTAGTTATATACTAGTTGTAATGGCTGGTTGTAATGACTGGTTGTAATGACTAGTTGTAATAGTTACATGACTAGTTGTAAAGACTAGTTACATGACTGGTTGTAATTAATAGTTACATGACTAGTTGTAATGACTAGCTACATAATCAGTTTACTAGTTGTACTAACTAGTTGTATTGACTATTTAAATGACTAGTTTACTAGTTGTAATGACTAGTTGTATTGACTAGTTAGATGATTAGTTGTAATGACTAGTTACATGACTAGTTCTAATGAATAGTTTAAATGAATAGGACCATTATTCATGTAAACGAATATGTAGGTAACCCCCACAACTAATAATAATACTAAAGAAGTAGGAATGGAGACATGATTTCCTTCTCTAGACATACTGTTCTGATTTACAATGAGTACATTTTCCATTTACAAATTAAACTTCCAGAATGTATGTGATGTATGTGTAACTTATTTGACATGCCCTGAGTGGGAGTCGAACCCCGGTCTCCCGCCCCGCGGGTGACATCGCAGACCACTATACCAAGAGGTGAATTTACTTCTTGGTAATGTGTCTGGATGCCTTTTAACACATTCAGGGCCATTGGGATGCGTCTAATAAAAGGACCGGCAAATGTAAACAGATGTGGGGCTGTTTGTAGAGCTAAATCTATACTTTATAGTATTGCTATCTGTCCATTCTCATTGTCAATTGGGACCATAAACCGTCCCTTCAAAATGGATTAAAGAAATAATTTTTTCATCAATACGTTCTCATTTTATAGCGCCGTGAATATAAGCGTTATACGGCATTTGGTCTAGTATATTTCCTGGAAGGCGAGATAAAGAGCTAATAGATACTAACGTTATATCCAATGGCATTTTCGTTATACAGATGCTACAGTTAAAACTCAAACTGCATATGATCGGCACGATCCTCAAGCATGTATGCATGAAAGGGGGGGGGCGGGGGACGTCGTTTCTTATTATTGATACCAATAACCGTGTTCGTCTAAGTAGCCACATAGGCCGATCGTATCGTATCGTACCATAACAAGGCTCGATCGGGCTGTAATTTACGTGAAAAAGATCTTACCATGAGCCGGTTGGATCCCCCCGAGCATTTCCCCGTTATCGATCGCCATCTAGTAGATCGATATGTCCATTGGCTGATGATAAATCCCCTTATTGCATAGTGAAATCCGCATTCCAAAACATAATCCAAGCTACATGCTGCACATCCACAATCCTGCTAACTGAAAACTCCATTGAAAGTAAAAAAAAAAAAGACTGCTCCGTTCAGCCACAGGGCACACTGCATTATCGCGATAGCGCCCCTAAAAGGATCTGGCCGGTATTGCACTTTCTCGAATTCAAAGAGTAGGGTACATCTGCAGTGCATCTCGGCAACCTTGAATAGGTTATTGAAATGGAATAAAAGCAAAAACAACTTGCCACGGATATATCCGTGCTTCTGTCCACAACGGGTGGAATCGAAACACGGAGATCTCCGTGGTCGGGCGCCATTGTGTTAAGGGGGAGTGAGTTTACTTGCAGTACCGCTACGTGCCACAGTCACTTCACAACACTTGAAGTCACCACTGTAACCGGTCTTATTTTGACATGCCCTGAGTGGGAGTCGATCCCCGTTCTCCCGCGCCGCAGGCAACATCGCAGACCACTATACCAAGAGGTGAATTAATTTCTTGGTAATGTGTCTGGATGCCTTTTAAGGGGGAGTGAGTTTACTTGCAGTACCGCTACCTGCCACAGTAACTTCACAATACTTGAAGTCCATCGTGACTGTGGTTATACTCGTGGTACCTCCGTTACATATGTAAATAAATGGATTGGGACTTTAACCCTTTGAGGTGTATGTTTTTTCTATTTATTTTATTAATTAATGAATGTATTATTAATATTATATTATTATTACTACTACATATTAAAATGATATCACTCTCTACAGCTTGAGTGTAGACAATGGCCAGTCAATGGCCAAGTGACATCATCATTAGAACCTTAAATTCTGAGAATTCTAATCAAACCGGTGTGAACGTACACCTGAAGGGGTTAATATGTGTCTCTTCTATTTCCTCAGTGTCCTTCTCTCCTCTATTGTGCACTCCTTCCCTCTGTCTCCACCTCTCCTTGTGTTTGCAGCAGTGTCAGCTATGGTAACTATCGCTGCTAGCAGCTGTGGCTACGACGACTGTTACCAGGAAACCAAGCCGCTCCCTGCTGGTGCTGCGGACACGGCAAACACCAGCGTTTACTACCAACAGGACCTGGGTGGTCAGTGTCATCTCCAGCCAGCACACACACACACACACATGCACACTCACATGAGAAACACCTTAGATACCTCCCTCTCCACAAATGGCTAAATGGCTTTACAATTTGTTCCTCACATTTGACCCATTCACTCACACATTCACTCACACATTCACACACCGACGGCAGAGGCAACAAGGCAAGGTGCGAACCTGCTCATCGGGAGCAGTTTGGGCTTAAGTATCTTGCTCAAGGACACTTGACATGCTGCCTGGGAGGAGCGGGAATCGAACCTGGAACCTCCGGATTGCCAGACGACTGCTCTACCTTCCGAGCCACTGTCACTCTAAATTACTTTGGTCAATGTAAATAATTACTACTATGTCAAAAGTTGGGATGGCCGGGTGGCACAGCCAGTGTGTGTCTATTCCTGTGTCCTTGAGCAAGGCACTGAATGCCTACCAGCTCCACATGGCTGATGTACTTGTGCTGTTACCTCTGAAATGTCAGCATGTATGTGTTTGTTAGAGGGATATGCACACGGAACGTAGACCAAATGTGTCCACATTTTTATAGGATTCTATCACATTTTCATAACAATAGCGAATATTCATTGAGGTTTCTTACAAATTAACGATGCTTTATGTTGTCCTTTATATGCCGATTATCATTAAAATCTTAAATTGTACAATATGTCCCACTTTAGACAACATATGTAACGCTACCAGCGCACTTTTGTTAAGATAATTAGTTTACCATTCGCGGTCGCTATACTGAGGCTGCAGTAATAGTTTACCGCTGTTCAGATCACGTCGAAGAATAGACACATCCCAGTGACCTGTGACCTGTGCTAAGGATCTTGGGAAGTGTATTGTTGTAGTTTTCAACATTTTCACCTTTTAATTTTAAACCAATGCTGCCATCTACTGACAACAGAAAGTGTTGTCTATCGTCACCTTTAGAGTCACTTCCGTATACACCATCACCCGAAACCCATTCTAGAGATTCCCACTTTCTACTGGGAATGGGGCGTGGCCGTATTTGGTCCCAGACAATAAGAGTGGCTGCAACGGATCACTAGCCTAGTGGTTGGCCAACACTTCTCCCGGAGTTTTAAGCCAGGTTAGTGGTCCTTATCTACAGTGGCGTCGCGTGGGTAAAATAACAGGGGAAGCCAAAAAAAAATTATTAAAAAAAAATTATTCAATATTTTTATTAATAATTTTTTTTTTTTTTTTTCTTTTTTTTTTTTTAAGTCAAGCAGTCACCATGTACACTACAGTATGGCTCGGCGGCCAGTCAAACGTTATTTTTATTTATTTAACAGATTGCAGAATGGGTACAATACAGTACGGCTCAATACACATTTACGATGAATTGAAAATGGGGGACCCTGATGTAAACAAGACGAAAGTCTTTCTCTGGTCTGCATCCCCTTAACAATTGTATGTATTGAGCTGTACTGTACTGTACCCATTCTGCAATCTGTTAATAAAGTTTTCATTCATTCACACACAATTGTATAAGGGGATGCAGACCAGAGAAAGACGTTTGTCTTGTTTACATCAGGGTCATTAATACTGCTGGAGCATTGGTTAATTTTTGGTCCGATTTTTCCTTGCGCGATTTTGCGCGCCGCGTGGGAGCAAATTCGAGACACATATTCGGTTGCAAAAAGGTGTCCCACGGTCTCCTCTATGGCCGTGAATATTTTCACGCAGATCGGAATCACGGCGCGCCCGTGGGACACTTTTCCGTTTATTCCACGCTTTCTGTTTTCCTTTTCTAAGCATTTTAGGGGCTACATGTGAATCAGTAAAAGTTGCGGGACGCCCAGATGTTTCCACGATAGAAAGCTCGCGTGGATCCCATAATAGGCTCACTTAATACAGCGTTTTTAAAATCACGCGACATTTTCAGGGTCGCGAGCCAACCTTTTCCCCTCGTTTTCGATGATGGAAGTGATTTAGGAAAAGCTTCGGCACGCCGAGAGGTCCCCGTGGATTTAATCTCGTGAGGATCGGGGCAATATTCGGCCCGTGGGAACAGTTACGGGTTAATACAATGTTCAGAGTGCAGAGGGGAAAATATGGCACCTGCCCCGCCTCCAGGTGGAATATTATGCTGAACGTCTTCCTCCCAGCTCCGTTTTAAACTTTTAGGGTGTGGCCAGTGGCAGTCAGCTCGAATCTGATTGGCTAGGATCGGATTTGGAGTTTGGACTCACTCTATAATGCTGGAAGCCTGGAGAAAGAGACCTACCCACTGCTTCTCTCCCATACTAGCTGCAGTAGTGAGCACAGTCTGACAGTGTGTTAGAGGGAGTGAGAAGGAGAAGAGGGAGACATTAAAAAAAAAAAAAAAAAAAAACACAGATGCACAGATGAAAATGAATGTAAACTATATTAAAAAAAAATTATATTTTAATTTTTATTTTTTTTCATATTTCATATTTCATAATTTGATATGAAATTTATAGGGAGGCATGGCTTCCGTTGGCTTCCACAAGGATTCGCCACTGCTTATCTAGTACATGTCTAGTCTCAAACCATGAACCTTTCTGCTCACCAGCACCACCGCACCGCCTCATTAGTATTCACAGACAAAGTTACGTAACTCTAAAATATGTGACTTGTATCTGTAACCCATCATTTACCACTTGTATATCATCATTCATTTTAGTTTTATTGTCAGAAAGAGTACAACTAACAGTGAAGTGCATAGTAATTTACATTTAGTCACATATGTCATATACAGTGTAACATATGTGAATGTATATGACGAGTAGTAAATAAGCTAGTATGTACTACAATAATGTATGTACATTATTAATATATACAGTGGTACAGTAGTATTAATACACTATGGTAGTAAAGCATACTACAGTGGTATAACCAGGGGTGTAAAAAGTACCCAGAAAATATACTTAAGTGAAAGTATGGGTACCGTCTCAAAATCATACTTGTTAAAGTCAGAGTATCTGGCTAAAAACACACAAGTTTCTAATTTTAAATGTACTTAAGTACTAAAAAGTAAAAACTTTTTTTCTGACTGTCTATTCTTCTGATAGCAGGTGTTTAATCAAAGATCCCCGCTTTCTAGTCTTGCACAAGGACCAATCAGCATGGGTATGGGTGGGTTAATTTTCCATTGATGGGGATTTGATTGGCTGTTTTTAAATAAAGTGCGGCCACAGGATTAATAACGTTACCGTTAGTTCGGCCAGAGAAACAAATATACTAATTAAAATGGTTGGACCTTTGTAGGTCTGAATTTTAAATGTAAGGAGTAAAAAGTATGTTTTTATTCTCTGAAATGTAATTGAGTAAAAGTACAAGTATACAAACCTAATAATACTCTAGCAAATCCCCCAAAACAGTACACTCAAGTACTTTACACCCCTGGGTATAACTATACAGATATAGTGGAATATATAGACATATAGATGAAAGTATATACAGTGTGTACAGTATGGGTATATATACAGATATATATGCAGATATGTGCGTATCTACAGGAGCCGACTGAGATGACATGTATGTATATAAACGTCAACTCATTCGGCTCCTGACTGAGTCGGCTCGGCAGCTAGCAGCCGATGCCCTGCATGTTGGTACAGTACAATGTTCTCAAAAGTCACGTGACATCAGCGGTGTGTTCCTCATATCAACTCTGATTGCACGCACGCTAATGACGCCACGTGCACGCGCGCTCCCGGCGCGTGCGCGCGCTCCCGCGCATGCGCATAAATGTTCCCTCGCTTAAGCACAGACCAGAGTCATGTATTCTATGACTCTGGCACAGACTAAAGACAGTGCCTAATTACCTCTACGAATGGAATGTAACAAATTTCATTCACAAGTTAGGTGTGAATGTATCTGAGAACGTATTTAACACACCTGACGACCGGCGCTATTGATATGGAAAGTAGCCCAGGTGGGTACTTAAAGCGAGTTGGCGAGCGCAGCGCATTCCTGTGTGCATGCGCGTGCCGTGCACATCCGTGCATGTGCGTGCACGCGCTTCTGCTTAAATCTTTGGTCGCACAGAGTGCAGCCTCGTCCCATGAAGAACGCATCCCTGCGTGACATACAAGGCTCAGTACAGCGGTCTCAAAAGTCACATGACATACAAGGCTCAGTACAATGGTCTCAAAAGTCACGTGACATACAAGGCTGAGTACAACGGTCTCAAAAGTCACGTGACATACAAGGCTCAGTACAACGGTCTTAAAAGTCACGTGACATACAAGGCTCAGTACAACGGTCTCAAAAGTCACGTGACATACAAGGCTCAGTACAATGGTCTCAAAAGTCACGTGACATACAAGGCTCAGTACAAAGGTCTCAAAAGTCACGTGACATACAAGGCTCAGTACAACGGTCTCAAAAGTCACGTGACATACAAGGCTCAGTACAACGGTCTGAAAAGTCACGTGACATTTGTCATTGGCATTTATCCACACAAATAGGTGGATATTGACAAATATATTTATATTTAAAAATACTAAGTTGACGTACACATCTATATATATATAGACAGTAAGAGTGGTAAATCACGGGTTAAGGATACAAATGATGTGTTACAGATACATATATGCTATATAAATAAAAGGCATTAATTCATTCAGATACAAATCACTCTGCTTTTATTTATGTATTGAGTTTTACAAATTTCACATTGTATTTTATGTAACTTTGGGTAACTTGACATTCGTTTGTGGATATTAATTCCCATGGAGAGAGAGAATGGTTGATGTTGATGTTATTTCTTTTATAGGACATATTTTATGTGGATATGTTTGAGTGTGTGTGTGTGTGTGTGTGTGTGTGTGTGTGTGTGTGTGTGTGTGTGTGTGTGTGTGTGTGTGTGTGTGTGTGTGTGTGTGTGTGTGTGTGTGTGTGTGTGTGTGAATGTGAGTGTGTGTGAGAGAGAGGGAGAGGTAGAGTGGTGTGTGTGCGTGTGTATGTGTGTGTGTGTGTGTGCGCGTGTGTATGTGTATGTGGGTGAGTGTGTGTGTGTATGTGTGTGTGTGTGTGTGTGTGTGTGTGTGTGTGTGTGTGTGTGTGTGTGTGTGTGTGTGTGTGTGTGTGTGTGTGTGAATGTGAGTGTGTGTGTGAGAGAGGGAGAGGTAGAGTGGTGTGTGTGTGTGTGTATGTGTGTGTGTGTGTCTGTGAGAGAGAGAGGTAAAGTGGTATGTGTGTGTTAGTGTGTGTTAGTGTGTGTGTGAGAGTGAGAGAGAGGTGTGTGTGTGTGTGTGTGTGTGTGTGTGTGTGTGTGTGTGTGTGTGTGTGTGTGTGTGTGTGTGTGTGTGTGTGTGTGTGTGTGTGTGTGTGTGTGTGTGTGTGTATGTATGTGCCCTACTGTATTACTCGAATCACTGCACCATTGTACCCAATGGTCATTGGCCACTGGTAGGCACTTCGCACTTGTGTTCCGAAGAATCTCAAACCATGAACCCGTTCGCTCACCAGTACCATGTGACCATGGGAGTTGAGGAGCAATTAAACACCACAAATAAGAGAGACTGCCATCTAATGGTTAAATCCTGCTATTGCATTTGCAATTAGCTGTTGGCTGATCTTGGTGCTAGATGATGTCATTACACATCTAATTCAAAGGTACCTACATCACCTGGCACCAAGATAGCAATAGCATGCATTAGATGACTGTCAATGGATTTTTTTTTAAAGAGTAACTAAACTCAATGGATTTATCTTTAATTAAAAGTCAGGTAGATTTAGCATAAAACGCCTGTCGACAGCATAGCTGTGTTCTGAGTCCCCTTCTCTACTCCCTGTACACACATGACTGTGTGGCACAGCGGAACAACAACACAATCATCAAATTTGCTGATGACACAGTAGTGGTGGGCCTGATCTCTGCCAACGACGAGAGGGCCTACCTGGAAGAGGTAAAGAATCTGTCGCAGTGGTGTCAGGAGACTGCCTCTCCCTGAACGTCAGCAAAACAAAAGAGATGATTGTGGACTTCAGGAGGTCGGGGGTCAGGGACTACAGCCCCCTCAGCATCGACGGGGCACCGGTTAAGAGAGTGAACAGTTTCAAGCAGTGGCGTCGCGTGGGTAAAATAACAGGGGAAGCAAAAAAATAATTATTAAAAAAAAATGTATTAAATATTTTTATTAATATTTATTTTTTATTTTTTTTTAAGTCAAGCAGTCACCATGTACACTACAGTATGGCTCGGCGGCCAGTCAAACATTCTTTTTATTTATTTAACAGATTGCAGAATGGGTACAATACAGTACGGCTCAATACACACAATTGTATAAGGGGATGTAGACCAGAGAAAGACGTTTGTCTTGTTTACATCAGGGTCATTAAAGGTCAACCTCCACGTTGTATTTTTGTTCAATAAACAATGTGGACTAGGCCAACAGTGGCTTTCATGAAGAAGGGAAAAAAAAGTATTGAAATTGACCCAGTTTTAGCGTTTTTATCAAACATTTTGTCTGCCCAACACAATCACCACGCACGTGCATATTTTAATCAATGGTTCATAACGTGCGTGTGTAATCGAAATGATCGTCACAACAGGTGCAGGGCACCAGGGGGCTCACCAGGGGGCGCTGAGAGTCACACAGCTAGTGGCAGGCAGAGAGCCTTGCTACCATAGATATATGCTTGCTACTAGCCGAATGAAAATATATGTTTCACCTCACTATTGCTCCGTGATTATAGCCATCCATCCATCTCTAAAGCTAACCACTATTTGTAAAAGCCACAACCACGTTACCATATTTGTAATAATGTAAATCATTGTGTCGTTGTACACATATTGTGTTTATAACGTTAGTAGATAACATAGCTTAGCTTGGTAGCTATTGTGCTAACAACATATCCCGACATCCGGCTCGCTGGCCGGCATGAACGGCCGACCCAAAATGGTTCTCTCCTCTCTGTACACCCCGTCCCCACGGCCCACGGGTGCCCTGCCGGGGGGCCCATGGACGCGACGGCGGCGGCAGCCGTAGGGTGCTCGAGCCCGTAAAGGCTAGTGTTACACGATAGCTATGAGCTAACTAGCGCTGTGGGCTCCGGCGCCCTGCGGCCGCCGCTGTTGTCGAGTCCACAAGCTCCTCCGCGGGGACGGGGGCACACAAAGAGGAGAGAACCACCCGCAGGGACGGCGGGCTATAGGCTAACGTCAGTGAGTGTAGCAGGGACGGCGGAGATATAGGCTAACTGTGATGCACCGAGTGAGCCACCATTGATGTAGTACTATGACCCGGACGGACATAAGGCATACGTTTCCTGAAGTGACGTCACGGCCGTGCTAGGTGCTAGCATCTAATAAGCTTTTAGATTCGGCTCATTAATATGCACCTGTTGTCCTGTTGTGACGTCGGCGTTTGATAAGTTTTTTTGATTCGCGCGTGCATGTTATTCGTGGGTGGACCTTTTTAACTCTTTCAGAGTGGCATTTCCGGTGTCAAATGGAAAAAAATAAATAATGAAATTATATACCAATGATGTAAACTACCCATAATTGATCAGTAGGGTTTAACCTGGAGGTTGGGCTTTAATACTGCTGGAGCATTGGTTCATTTTTGGTCCGATTTTTCCTTGCACGATTTTGCGCGCCGCGTGGGAGCAAATTCGAGACACATATTCGGTTGCAAAAAGGTGTCCCACGGTCTCCTCTATGGCCGTGAATATTTTCACGCGGATCGGAATCACGGCGCGCCCGTGGGACACTTTTCCGTTTCGGCGAGTTTATTCCACGCTTTCTGTTTTCCTTTTTTTTTTTTTTTTTTTTGATCTTTTTCCCCCTCCATTTTCCTCCGATTTTCTCCCATCCCAATGTTAGTCGTATGCCAATTCCCAGTCCCTTCCTGGTCGCTGCGCACTTACCCCCCACAGTCAGATCATCTGGGAGAGTGGAGGCTACCACGTGCTTCCTCCGACACACGTCCAGCCAATCACCGCTTCTTTTCACCTGGCAGCGCGGATTCTCATCGAGAGGGCGTAGCGTGTGGGAGGACCACACTATCCCCCTCAAGTCCTATCCGCGCTTAGCAGGCGCCCCGACCAAACTGTAGGAGTCGCTGTTTACAACGACCCGGACCCACCCCGCCAGCTTCTCCCACCCTCTAATACAGCCAATTGTATTAGTGCAGACGGCCAGCCAAGCTGGTGACAACCCCGGAGCTGTGAGCTGGACTCGAACAGGCGAATCCAGCTCACAGCTCCGGGGTTGGTGACGAACGCAATCTCCGCTCGGCCACCTAACCGCCCTTCTGTTTTCCTTTTCTAAGCATTTTCGGGGCTACATGTGAATGAGTAAAAGTTGCGGGACGCCCAGATGTTTCCACGATAGAAAGCTTGCGTGGATCCCATAATAGGCTCACTTAATACAGCGTTTTTAAAATCACGCGACATTTTCAGGGTCGCGAGCCGACCTTTTCCCCTCGTTTTCGATGATGGAAGTGATTTAGGAAAAGCTTCGGCACGCCGAGAGGTCCCCGTGGATTTAATCTCGCGAGGATCGGGGCAATATTCGGCCCGTGGGAACAGTTACGGGTTAATACAATGTTCAGAGTGCAGAGGGGAAAATATGCTGAGTGTCTTCCTCCCAGCCCCGTTTTAAATTTTTAGGGTGTGGCAGTCAGCTCGAATCTGATTGGCTAGGATCGGATTTGGACTCTATAATGCTGGAAGCCTGGAGAAAGAGACCTACCCCCTGCCTCTCTCCTATACTAGCTGCAGTGAGCACAGTGAGTCTGACAGTGTGTTAGAGGGAGTGAGAAGGAGAAGAGGGAGACATTTAAAAAAAAATAAAAAATTATAACACAGATGCACAGATGAAAAAGAATGTAAACTATATTAAAAAAAAATTATATTATATATATATATATTTTTTTTTCATATTTCATATTTGATATTAATTCATATTTTAATATTAGGGAGGCATGGCTTCCGTTGGCTTCCATAAGGATTCGCCACTGGTTTCAAGTACCTCGGAGTCCACATATCCGAGGACTTGACATGGACCACACACATTGACAGTGTTGTGAAGAAAGCACGGCAACGCCTCTACTTCCTCAGGCGCCTAAGGAAGTTCCAAGTCAGTCAGAAGATACTTAAGAACTTCTACTCATGCACAATAGAGAGCATCCTGACTGGCAATATCACCTCCTGGTTTGGGAATAGCACTGCACAAGACCGTAGCAGACTACAGAGAGTGGCCCGTTCAGCCGAACGCACAATTGGAGGGGGGGCTTCCCACTCTCCAGAACATATACAACAAGCGGTGCATGGGTAAGGCTAAGAGAATTATCAAAGACTCCAGCCACCCAAACAACTGCCTCTTTGAACTGCTGCGGTCAGGCAAGCGATACCGGAGTCTCATGGCAAGCACAGAAAGACTCAGAAGAAGCTTCTATCCCCAGGCCATCAGGATGCTCAACGAACAATAACACTATGTAACAATGTAACATGGTACGGCGGCACGGTGGTGTAGTGGTTAACACTGTCGCCTCACAGCAAGAAGGTCCAGGGTTCGATTCCCGCTTGGGGACCAGGTTTCCATGATCCCAGGTACCCAGGTGGGGTATCTCCCAGGCCTTTCTGTGTGGAGTTTGCATGTTCTCCCCGTGCTCGCAAGGGTTTCCCCCCCGATAAGATAAACCCAATGGAAAAACATGCACAACAACAGATCGCTAACGCTGTGGCGTCCTTGACGAAGACGGGCAGGAGCACTTGGATTGGTCCCCTGGCGCGGCCCTCGCCGACGCCTGTCTGCTCCCAGCTGCCCTTGGGGGGAAGGACGACGGGATGGGTTAATCGCAGAGATGAATCGCGATCCTACAAAGAACAATGCATGCGTGTGTGTTCCGGTCTGTGTGTGTGTAACCGTGTGTGCTAACCGCTAAACATTGAGGATAGTTGCATGCCAATTAAAGACCTCTGAACAGGTCCTGCATTATCATTATTAACCATCAAATGCACTCACAGCACACACATCCACACGCACACACTCACTTTAAACAAACAACTCACTGCAGCACCCACTTTACACACTTTAGAACACCTAAACACACTTTATATTTATTGGGAAAGAATTTGCACTACAACCCATACCTCATTACACCTTACTGTAAATTGTACCTAAATCGTACCTCATCCCATTTCTGCTTTGCACTATATAGTATATTGTATATTAGTATATTGTATAGTATATTGTATGGTAACTCAGTTACTTCTACTCTGCATTGAACATTGTACATATGTACATACTGAACACTTGTGTGTACGTACGTGACTTCTATTTTTTTTTACTTGCTATACTTATTTTATTTTATACTTATCTATTTTTGTCTAGCACAGTCTCTGGAGCGTAACAGAAAGAAGCATTTTGTATAAAAGTATTCTGTACTTCTGTATGACAACTAATAAAGAAACTTGAGAAACTTGAAACTGAAAGTAAATTGGTCACTATTCTGGAACCATTTGTAGCAGATGCACAAGTCTGGCCTCTTTTGAAAGGTGACATTCTGACTTTTCTTCCACAACAAGAATAATCACTCTGAGTGCTACTGTAATAGAGTTACAGAAATAGAATACACTGAAATAAAATTTTTTTTTTACTTACATCTGAATTACTTTGCAAACAGATGCCTGCAAAAGGCTTCCAGCTGAGAGGTATGAGATGGAAAACACAATGGGTCAACAGCCTGAAGTCTTGTCTAGTACAGGTCCAAAGTTGATAACAATACCACAGAAAATGAGTGTTTTACACATGTTTTCCTAATGGTATGTATCAGTATGTTTATCCAAAATGGCCATTGGCACCAATGCATTCGCACGTGCAGGAGAGTCTTCTCGAGTGTTCTTCTTTCACCAGAAAAAAGGACATATATATCCGCAGAAATATCCTTCACGTCATATCGTCATTTCCAGAATTTCCTTGGCTACAAAAACATTAATCATTTTCACCCTCAGAAGTGACTGGTCATTCACCAGGACGCGAAACAGGAGGTGGTAATTTTTCTAAACTGACGCTTGTTGACTGTTTGGTCTTATAACCCGAAAAATTTGTTGGTTCAATAACACAGAGGGACGGTGACAGACAGGGGCAAATGTGCTGCCACGTGCCGTAACCTCTTAACCCTTTCACTGCCACACGACAGAAGGTTAACCCTTTACTATCACACAACCGACGGTAAAGGGTTAACCGGCTGTCGTGCGGCAGTGAAAGGGTTAACCTTCTGTGTGTTGTCGCGGTGAAAGGGTTAACCGTTTTGGTAGTGCGGCAGTGAAAGGGCATGTGAGTAACTCTGATGTGAGTAACTAAAGTAACTAAACTCATGGCCATTTTGGTTACACCACAGGGTTACAGTATTACTATGTTTCAGCCTTGTTACACCACAGGGCTACAGTCTTACTATGCTTCAGCCTTGTTACACCACGGGGCTACAGTCTTACTATGTTTCAGCCTTGTTACACCACAGGGCTACAGTATTACTATGCTTCAGCCTTGTTACAACACGGGGCGATAGTATTACTATGTTTCAGCCTTGTTACAACACGGGGCTACAGTCTTACTATGTTTCAGCCTTGTTACAACACGGGGCTACAGTCTTACTATGTTTCAGCCTTGTTACACCACAGGGCTACAGTCTTACTATGTTTCAGTCTTGTTACACCACAGGGCTACAGTCTTACTATGTTTCAGTCTTGTTACAACACAGGGCTACAGTCTTACTATGCTTCAGCCTTGTTACACCACAGGGCTACAGTCTTACTATGCTTCAGCCTTGTTACAACACAGGGCTACAGTCTTACTATGCTTCAGCCTTGTTACACCACAGGGCTACAGTCTTACTATGTTTCAGCCCTTGTTACACCACAGGGCTACAGTCTTACTATGTTTCAGCCTTGTTACACCACAGGGCTACAGTCTTACTATGTTTCAGCCTTGTTACACCACAGGGCTACAGTCTTACTATGATTCAGCCTTGTTACACCACAGGGCTACAGTCTTACTATGCTTCAGCCTTGTTACAACACGGGGCGATAGTATTACTATGTTTCAGCCTTGTTACACCACGGGGCGATAGTATTACTATGTTTCAGCCTTGTTACACCACGGGGCGATAGTATTACTATGTTTCAGCCTTGTTACAACACGGGGCGATAGTCTTACTATGTTTCAACCTCATTGCACGCACCTATTATTTCATGCCTGCACAATCTGGCGCTCAGGTAGAAAGGTCACTACGTCGCCGGAGTAACAAAACAACTCACGTTTGCCCTCTGCTGACTTTGTGTAGTACTGCCTACTTTTTGGCTATGCCTAATTAGAAAAAAAGGGTTTCTTCTTGAACAGTTTGGAGAGTATAGGCTGTTTGTGTGTTTATGTGTGTGTTTGGAATGACACTATTACAGAAAAATAGTCAGCTCACGCCAGGGTGTTGTGTATGTGTCCGTCACCTTGCTTCCTGGAGCACCAGCCAATGAGATGCATCTGCTTTAAAATAAATAAATAAAAAAAGATGCAGATTTATGTGCCGGCAAGGACTCTGTACCCCCCCCCCCCCCCCTTTTTGTGATGAAAGAGATCTATGAGAAGCTCAGCTTATACGCTCGCTTCACTCTTTCTCTCTCCTCTCCCTCTCTACCCCCTCCTGCTTTCTCTCTCATCTCTCCTCTCTCTCTCTCCCTCTCCTCCTGCTCCCTTTTTCTTTTATAACGGGCCTCACTTTAATATGTATGCAAATGTGCCGTCTTCCATCCCCTTAATTGTCTGGCTTCTAGCAGCAGCAGCAGCAGCAGCACCAGCCTAGCCTCTGTGAAGGGTGTTTGTGTTTGTGTGGAAACTCTCTCTCTCTCTCTCTCTCTCTCTCTCTCTCTCTCTCTCTCTCTCTCTCTCTCTCTCTCTCTCTCTCTCTCTCTCTCTCTATGTCTACCTGACTCTTTATTTTCTCTCTCCGTCTGTCTTTCACACTCTTTCTGTCCTTCTCATTCGCAGTTTCTGTTTTCCCTCCCTCTCTCTCTCTCTCTCTCTCTCTCTCTCTCTCTCTCTCTCTCTCTCGCTCTCTCTCTTTCTCTCCCTCTCTCTCTCTCTTTCCCTCTCCCTGTGTGTG
>NC_140175.1:79352503-79481958 GCF_963971535.1 Notolepis coatsorum
AACCTGCTCAGATGCAGCCCTCACAACAGACATAAGTATAAGTACACATGTACGAGGGCCGTTGAATTTCATTCAATAATTATGGAGCCGGAGGTGGGGTGGGGGGCTAATATTCAGGGGGATCTTTTTTTTTTAAGATTAAAGTCGTAAATCTATGAGAAAGAAACTTGGATATTCTCTGAAATTAAAGTCATACATTTGCGAGAAATAAACCCAGAAGTTTAAAGTAAAACATTTACAGAAAAAGTTTGCTTAGCATTCCATGGGTCTGGTGTGTCAGGCTAGGCAATGGAGAGTGTGGACATGTGTTTTCCCACTGAACAACCATAAAGGCCTTAGGTACCTACAAAGTTCACAAAAATATACTAACTAATTAATACCACATTGGATGTAAGGGTCACGTGTCACTATACTATACATCATGTAGAAACAGTTTCTGTGGTTAAGATTGAAATAGCCCTGAATCAGGATATCGCTGTTGTTGTTATTCTTTATCATATTTGGACAACTCATGACAACTTAGCAATGTCCTATTACATCATATTTGGACATTTGATACATAGCTGACTATCACTTTGGTTCTAGACTGGAATGTGAGTCCCACTCCCAGTGTGCCTGTACTACACCGGGTAAACAATGTGCCAAGTTGTACATAAAATGTCAGAGAGGGACAGAGCTGGACAGGAGAGGGACAGTGCTGGACAGGAGAGGGACAGTGTTGAACAGGAGAGGGACAGTGTTGAACAGGAGAGGGACAGTGCTGGACAGGAGAGGGACAGTGTTGGACAGGAGAGGGACAGTGCTGGACAGGAGAGGGACAGTGCTGGACAAGAGAAGGACAGAGCTGGACAAGAGAGGGACAGTGCTGGACAAGAGAGGGACAGAGCTGGACAAGAGAGGGACAGAGCTGGACAAGAGAGGGACAGTGCTGGACAAGAGAGGGACAGAGCTGGACAAGAGAGGGACAGAGCTGGACAAGAGAGGGACAGTGCTGGACAAGAGAGGGACAGTGCTGGACAAGAGAGGGACAGAGCTGGACAAGAGAAGGACAGAGCTGGATAAGAGAGGGACAGAGCTGGACAAGAGAGGGACAGAGCTGGACAAGAGAAGGACAGAGCTGGACAAGAGAGGGACAGTGCTGGACAAGAGAGGGACAGAGCTGGACAAGAGAGGGACAGAGCTGGACAAGAGAAGGACAGAGCTGGACAAGAGAGGGACAGAGCTGGACAAGAGAGGGACAGAGCTGGACAAGAGATGGACAGTGCTGGACAAGAGAAGGACAGAGCTGGACAATAGAGGGACAGAGCTGGACAAGAGAGGGACAGTGCTGGACAAGAGAAGGACAGAGCTGGACAAGAGAGGGACAGTGCTGGACAAGAGAGGGACAGAGCTGGACAAGAGCTTTTAAATTAAGTTTCATGGTGTTTCGCCTGCTTCAGGTACGTCGCTAGGCCTCATTACTGGATGTTTGGTGTTTTCACAAAGCACACAAATGCAAGTCATCTTTGAATGTCCTCTTGCCTAATCTTCTTCATCCTTGCATTTTTATAATTTATGTGTGCTATTTTAGCTTCTCGTCTTCCAACATGACTGCTATAACATAGCAACTTTTGGCAAAGGAAGTGACAACGGTTGCTCTGTGCAAAACGATGTTGTGCTATATGTGTTGATAAAGTATATAAACAAAAACACAATCATTTGGTGTCTTATTACTGGATCTTGTAAAAAACTACACAAACATTCCATGCAAGGCCTCTATAGACCACCGCAACACTTCCGGTTTTCTGAAATCATGGGAGAGAGAGCGGGGGAGAAAATGAATGAATGTGGATGAGAGCCTTGTAAGTGGTTGTAGCTACGGCTGTGGGGGTGCTGGAGACATGATCCAATAGACTTTTATACGTCTGAATCTCCTGAACACGGAGAGACCAATCCCACTTTCTCGGCAGTCCCGAACTCTGCATGCGCAGATTGACAAACCTAGATCTCTGGACAATCCAGAGAGACTCCGTGGGCAATCTGCGCATGCAGAGTTCGGGAGTAGGTGTGGAAAAGTGACTATAGCTTGGCCGAGGAAGTGACGATCTACTTGGGATTGGTCTCTCCGTGTTCAGGAGACTAAAAGTCGTATACAAGTCTATTGGATTGGTAGTCTGTTCGGAGAGGATTATCACTAATAGAAAAGCAAAATATTTTGAAATACGTGTTTAAAAACATCTTTGATTTTTTTTATTGGAGACTACTTATAGAGAACATAGTCATCAAAGAGACACAAATGTTTTAACCTGTTAAGCCCTATTTTCTGAAAATCCGCCTAAAAATACATAAGTAAATGGAAGATTGCTCCACTACTTACAAGGTCCATGTGCATGTTCTTGGTATCTAGGGACATCTATGGATGGTGTCAGAAATATTGTGTCTGTTACTAGGCTTGAGTAAATTGTGATGAAACAAAGGAGAATATAAATTATGATTTGTCTTTAGCATTTTTGACAGTGAATAACACCATGCTAAAAATGACCAGACATGAAAAACTGCCACTGAGCTCGTGCAGCACCTTCTTGAGATCACGTATACAAAAAATCTAAGCAAATGAATAAAGGGAAGATTTTGTAGATGGTTTTGTATATACAGTACTGAATTCTGCCATCCGGACATATTCTATATTATAGAATATAGAATATCCGGCCTATAAATTAAATGACAGTTATTTTCTATTATGGAGACTGGGCCGCCATTTTTTATCGGATTTTTGCTAAATGTTCACAGAAATGTAGATAAACTAACTGCGTTCTAATTTATGGTAGATAATAGTTTTGTGGTAGATAATCCCCCCCAATTTTTTTTTAAAAAGCATCCACAAGTAATTTGATGTACAGTAGCTGGCTTGAGTTGGGTATTGTCGTTTTTTTCAAAATTCCGACGCTCATTGAAAGACCTGAGTGTCCTTCATCATAATGACTACAACAAGATGGCTGCTCGCATTTATTTCCTATCAAAATTCGCTAGCTAATGAATACAATTCCTAAACTGATATTTCATTAATAAAACATTGACCTATATTGGTAAACAAACGTATTGTTGAAAATATACACTATGACTGCTGTTTTGACAGGCTTAGGGTCTTTACTCTTGGCTACATTTGAAAAAGAAATGCAACTTTTATTCATACAGTCTGTAGACATGGATTTATGGCTTGGGTCCGGTACCGGACCCGTCAGGCTTAATTAAACAAGAAGAGATGATTGTGGTCCTTCGAGTGAAGCACCTTCTTGAGATCATGTGTACAAAAAAATATAAGGACATTTATAAATGGAAGATGATTAAACAGAAGGTTTTGTAGATACAGTACTGAATTCTGCCATCCAGACACATGCAATTTGAAATATTATTATAGAATATAGAATATCAGGCCTATAAATTACCTTATTATAGCCAACTTACACATCTATGGATCGGGCCAAATCTACTCTTTCCAATGCCAGTTCAATTTGGATTTAGTATCACCATGCATGCACGAAGAACCGAGAATGAAATCTACTGTATGTACATTTCAATTTTTTTTTATATAATTTTTTTTATTATTTTTTAAACATACACATAAACATACACATAAACATAACAACATAAAATTAGATATACAAGCATTAATTAACAGTACACATCCAATGAAATCACCATTTAAATAAATGTATTATACGAGATATACACCTAATACTTGCTATCTAATACCCTACACACATATGCTCTCGCTCGCTCCCCCCCCCCGGACCCCCACTTGGATAATCCATCCATTATCATTCGCTCCTAACCAGGCACTACAATTCATATGCTAGCTTTTATTCTCTCCACCACTTCTAACCACATTGCAATTTTGGATTCACTGACACCCAAAATCTTGCTGTAGATATTTCTAGATAAATCACATCGAGATATGTAAGAATCCAAACCTTCCGGCACATTTTTTCCGGTTGAAACCATCGTGATGCTATCAGCTTTTTAGCCGATGTGATACCAGATAAAACTAATCTCTTTAACTTTATAGGGACTGCAAACTCAAAAACATCATTCAACAGCAATACAGAGGGGTGTACAGGTATATTCAGAGTTAAGAAATTTGATAATTGCTGGGACACTTCTTTCCAGAATATCTTAACTGGTGGGCAATCCCAGTACATGTGCATAAATGTACCCTCATCCCCATTTTTACATAAGGAGCATCTGGAGTCTTGTTTAAGTCCCATTCTGTTCAATCTTATAGGAGTCAGGTATGTCCTATGAATATAGTTAAGATTGATTTGTTGATGGTCCGGGTTACGTGATGCAAGTCGAACGTTTGCCCAGGCTTCTTGCCAATCAAAATTTATTTCCAGGTCTGGTATATCCCTCCTCCAGACTGAGTCTAGGTGGAGGATTCCATACAAGGACGTTAGTAATTGATGATAAAAATCTGATACAAAACCTCTCTTTCATAGAAGAATTTGTGGTATCTGTGGTGTTCAATTGGTATCCTTAATGGGACTCCATGAGCCTTCAAACATAACAATAACTGTGCGTAAAAATTATATGTGGAACTGGTGAGATTACATTTTTTATGTATTTCTTCATATCTACAAAAACCCTGTTTGTTGAAAACATCTCCTAATGTGTGTATGCCCTGCTTTTCCCATTTAGTGTATCTTATAGGTCGTTTTCCAATCAGGAGTGCATTGTTATTGAATAAGGGAGTATGATTATGCCATTTATGTGGGTTAGAATATTTTTTTTGTGTTTCACGCCATATCCGGATCGCATGAGTAATAATGGGGCCAAATTTCAATTCGCATTGCTTAATTGATAATTTGGTGTATACTATGTCCTGCAGTCTATGTGGTGCTACTATATTTACTTCTAAATTTCTCCAGGATACTGATGCTTGGGGATCAAACCAGGTTGTCAGTGGTCTTAAAGTGTACGCCTTAAAATAGTGGTAAAAATCTGGAAATGCCATACCTCCGTCGGCTTTGTTTCTCTGTGCGGTGGATCCTTTTATACGTGGTGGTTTGTTATTCCAAATAAATTTGTATGCGGTAGAGTGTAATTTTTTCCAGTAACCATCTGGAGGGGGTAACGGTAGCATTGAGCTAATGAAGTTGATTCTAGGTAGGACATCCATCTTAACTATTGATACCCGTGCCTGTACTGAGTTTTTAAGTTTTGACCACCTGTCAAAGTTGTATTTGATCTTATTTTGGATTTTTATGTAATTGTACTTCACCGTTTGGCTTATAGTAGGGAATACTTCAACTCCCAAACATCTAAAGTGTTTAACCATTGGTATTTCTTCTGGAAGGAGTATATTTTTTGCAGGGGCATTAAGTGGAAGGAAAGCCGACTTTGGCCAATTTATCCTAAATCCCGATAGATCGCCAAAGTCATCAATCAACTTGAGAAGATGAGACATTGCGGTGTTAGGGTTTTGCATGAACAGTATTACGTCGTCCGCATATAAACAAATTTTATGTTGTGTGCCCTTGATTGCGATTGGTTCTATGGATTGGGATTGTCTCATATATTGTGCTAAAGGCTCTAATGATAAATCGAATAGTCGGGGACTAAGAGGGCAACCCTGTCTAGAAGAGCGTGATACCGGAAAGATTTCGGAGGTGATTATACCTGTTGTAATCATGGCCGATGGGTCTTTGTATAATACTTTAATTATATCAATGAATCCTTTTCCTAACCCCATCCTTTCTAATACTGCCCATAGATAAGACCATTCCAACCTATCAAAAGCTTTCATCGCATCCAGGGACAGCATCGCCTTAGGTGTGGTGTCATCCTTGCTGGCATCTAGTACGTGTAGTAATCGTCTTATATTATCCGTGATCAAGCGGCCTCTTATGAAGCCAGTCTGATCCGGATGAACTAAAGACGTCATATGCTTTTGAAGTCTGATGGCTAATACCTTAGAGTACAGTTTGATATCGGTTCCGAGGAGGCTTAAGGGTCTATAACTACCGCAATCGGTGGGGTCTTTGTCTTTTTTAAGGAGGACTGTTATGAGTGCAATATTGTCGTTCTTATGGAAGTTCCCCTCCTTGATTGAGTATAAAATCATATTAAGTAATAGGGGTCCAATTACGTCCCAACATGAGAGGTACATTTCTGGTGGGATACCGTCTCTTCCAGGAGCCCTACCACTTTGCATTTCAGATATGGCCTCCCTGAGTTCATCTAGTGTAATGGGTGTTTCTAACTGTTTAGCGTCATCCTCTGATCGTTTAGGGAGGTTAATTTGATTAAGATATGTGTCCATTTTGTTTTGATCGAAGGTCCTTTCTGATTTATACAAGTTGGAGTAGAACTCTTTGAATGTCTCATTGATTTTTTTAGGGTCTGTAACAAGTCCTTGTTGTGCTTTAATGGCAGTTATATCTGCAACAAATTTTTTACTCTTAATCGCATAGCTAGGAGGTGACTTGGTTTAGAACCTTGAGAGTAATGCTGTTGTCTTGTGCTACGTATTTGTACTTCAGATTGTTGTTTATAAATGGCATTAATCTTTTTTTTTAACACATTAATTTGAGTTTCCAGTCGAACCGAGTAGTTGTATTGTAAAGAAGAAAATAACGTAGAGTAAAGCGTTTCCAGCTCTGCCAGTTTTGAGCAACGATTCTTGCGTATTTTGGAGGAAAAGCACCCGGTAAAATCCTTGATCAATCCCTTTACCGACATCCATAATATTCTGGGGTACTGCACCGATTTCGCATTCTCCAGTAGGAATACAGAAAGAGCTTCTTTGAGTTGTGTAATGAATTCCTTGTTAGTCAGCAATATCGAGTTAAATCGCCATCTTGGGGCTTGGGATGACAGTATACCAAATGATCCTTTTAGGAGTAAATAACAGTGATCTGATAATGCATTGGGTACCATTTCCACGTCATAGTTATCAAATAGTCTCGGGATGCAAAAACATAATCTATTCTGGAAAGTATGTTATGTCTTGCAGATCGACAAGAGTACTTCCGGGTCGTGGGGTTGAGTGATTGCCATAGATCATTTACACCTGTATTCTTCGACTAATCCTTTAACGCATTAGATGAATTTTTCTGTTCGTTGGAAAAGGTGGGATAAGATTTATCCATCCCAGGATCCCAAATGGCATTAAAATCTGCACCAATTATAAATGAATATTCAGGAAGGTCTAACATTGTTCTGGTAAGTGTAGTGTAGAAATTAGCTTCGTACAAATTTGGGGCATATAACGCTACCAACGCTATTTTCCTATTCCTGTATACAATCTTAGCTATGGTTATCCGACCATCTGCATCAGACCATACTCCCTTAACTTCAATATTCAACTTCTGTTTCACGACTATAGCAACTCCACAGGTTCTCGTTCCAAAGGAAGAGTGACTAATGTTATGGTATATGTTGTCCGCTAACGTAGCTTTGTCTTCCACTAAAATGTGCGTTTCGCTTAGAAGAGCCACGTCAACCTGTTTGTTTTTCATCAGTGTTAGCACGCTTTTGCGTTTATGTTGATTATTTATTCCCCCAGTATTCCAGATCATTATATTCAAACTAGCCATAATCTATACATGTTGTTTTGTAGTTGTTGGTAATGTTTCAGGAGTGCGAATTCACAATGGATTTACATCCTACTATTGAGGTCCCGTTGAGAGCCGAGCATAAAAACATACATATATACAAATAAACCCCTGATCCCCCCTCCCTTAAAGAGCCGTACAAGGTACCTATTTGATACCTCCTTCGCGTACAACTCCTGCACCTCTGGTCAGCCCAGAATGAGCAATTTATCCTAAACTTTCCTATGTTGAACTGAACGTCAGCAAAACAAAGGAGATGATTGTGGACTTCAGGAGGTCGGGGGTCAAGGACTACAGCCCCCTCAGCATCGACGGGGCACCGGTTGAGAGAGTCAACAGCTTTAAGTACCTCGGAGCCTACATATCCGAGGACTTGACATGGACCACACACATTGACAGTGTTGTGAAGAAGGCACGACAACGCCTCTACTTCCTCAGGCGCCTAAGGAAGTTCCAAGTCAGTCAGAAGATCCTTAAGAACTTCTACTCATGTACAATAGAGAGCATCTTGACTGGCAACATCACCTCCTGGTTTGGGAATAGCACTGCACAAGACCGAAGCAGACTACAAAGAGTGACACGTTCAGCCGAACGCACAATTGGAGGGGGGCTCCCCACCCTCCAGAACATTTACAACAAGCGTTGCAAGGGCAAGGCTAAGAGAATCATTAAAGACTCCAGTCACCCGAACAACTGCCTCTTTGAACTGCTGCGGTCAGGGAAGCGATACCGGAGTCTCAAGGCGAGCACAGAAAGACTCAGAAGAAGCTTCTATCCCCAGGCCATCAGGCTGCTAAACGAACAATGAACACTACACAACAACAACCACCAAACGCACATAGCACACACATCCACACGCACACACTCACTTTAAACAAACACACTGTAGCACCCACTCCACACACTTTATAGCACACACCCACTTTAAACAAACACACTGTAGCACCCACTCCCCACACTTTATATTTATTGATGAAGGATTGCACTACAACTCGTACACCTTACTGTAAATTGTACCTAAATTGTACCTCATCCCATTTCTGCTTTGCACTATATAGTACTGTACATTTGTACACTGCATAGTATTGTATATTATATGGTAACTCAGAACATTGTACATATGTCTATACCGAACACTGTGACCTCATTTTCTTCTTCTAAATTACATGCTATACTATGTTATTTGATACTATCTTGTCTAGCACAGTCTCTGGAGCGTAACAGTAAGAAGCATTTTGTATGAAAGTATTCTGTACTTCTGTATGACAACTATTAAAGAAACTTGAAAGAAACTTGAAACTTGTATACCATAGAATCTAAACTTTTAATTCTAATTTAATAGAATGTCACCTGTGGCCAAGCCACTCTCCCGTTAATGTAATTAAACAAAATGAAAAATATACCTCAATTAGTATACTCATTTAAACCTCTTTTTTTTTTCTTTTTTTTAAACCTTCTACTAATGTATTGGTTAGAACATTTCAGAAATAAAGAAAAATAAATAACGATGTTTGGAATTAGATTATCGAAACCCATAAAATCAGGGAATAACTACTTAAAATATACATTTTTTTTTAAATAACTTTGCATGTTTACACATCTAGATAACAAGGAGGTTTTTAAATACTTGTATGCAGATCGTCCCATGTCAAGAGTGATCATTAATCTGTTATGGTGGTCGCTGTTCTTCACATCTATTTCATGACCAAGTCTCGTATCGTTGTTATTTTCCAGGGCCATCATTGAAAAAGGCATTGTATTCCAGAATGCTGTCAGCCGCTCATGACTTGCAGATTGTTGTTGTAATGTTCCAGTACATTCCTCGTGTCATAGAACAATATCAATCCAGTGTATTCCAGTATATTCCATTATGACTCATAGCCTTCAAGTAAAAAAAGAAAATAGAAAATTCTAGAATGTTCCAGAAAAGTCGGTACCAAATCTTGACCTGCATATTACCATGAATCTATATATATATATAGTGTTTAGCGTTTTATATTAAATTACTTATACCTCAATGTTGTCAAAAGCTTGTATGATGCTGTTTTTGATGTCCGTGCGATTGCAAAGTTATCCAAAAAAGATGAATCTTGTCATCCACTTTTTGTATTCTTCATGTAATCTTCTGCCGCCTCAAGCGAACGTAGCACAAATCTTTTTCCATCTCCCTCCACAATGGAAAGATTAGCTGGATAATGTATGATGGGGTTTCTCATAGAGCTGATGTACCACATCCTTGTAGCGGGCCCGTAGAGTAATAGCTTCCTTGCACATGTCCTCATAGAACCACACTTTTTTCCCTTTATATATCAGTTTTCCCCATTTCTTGCGTGCTTCCCTGATGATCGCGTCTCTTGTTTCAGTTTCACGTAGGCTAGCAATGATCACTCTTTCTTTGTTGTTGTTGTTGTAGTTTACAGTGCCTATTCTGTAGCGTTTGTCTCCACTATCGGTTCTGTAGGTAGGATTTCAGGACCTAGAATTTCGACTAGCACTGCAGCAAACGTGGCATCTGTGCATTTGACTGATTCATCCAAACCCACTATACGGAGGTTAAATCTGTGGGCGTGACGTTCGATTTCGAGCAATTTGACCGTGTTTTTCTCGTTGTTGTCATGGATCATCTGCCAAAGCTGTTTGTCCCCCACTTGCATCTCCTTCGATACTTCGGCGATATTCTCATATAGATCCTTATTCTTCTCCTCTTGTTTCAGTGAGTATTCGTTCACAGTATTTGCAACTGTCGTTATGCGATCGGTTTGTACTACAGCCTCTGCCCTGATGTCATCAAGTTTAGCCTCTATAGCTAGCTTAAATGCGATAGCATTAGCTTCGGCTCTCTCAACAGCCCTATACGCTCTGTCAGCTATATTACCAGCCTTGGCATCAACTTTATCAACCTTGTCGGTTAAGATCTTTATCAGAGTGGTCAGAGTTTTGAAATCGGGTGAAGTATTCTCCATGTCTGTCTCGGATGAGGTCGTAGGAACGTTGGAATCCATGGGATTGTCGAACTTTTTATTCTCAATCGCGTCCGCTTTCTCTTTCACAGTAGAGCGCGTCACCGCAGCGTCTACCGTTAGAGTGTCTGCTTCACGGCTCTTTGTAGTATCTTTCTTTGCTGGCATGTTGATTTTTCCTGTTGATATAGTTAGTTGAAGGTCTTAGTTAATATATACGTCGAGGTTTAAACACATTAGTGTTGTAAAAAGTAGGTTTTTAAGCGAAATTAACAAAAACGGGAGCGGAGCGTGTGACCAATGCGACCGTCACATGCTGTTGTCAAACCGGTACTCTTACAGTTCCATTCTTAAAATTGATTTTATTTTTATTTAAAAAAAATACAAGATTCCAGAAAAACGTCAAGGATGCTACACAAAAAAGTTAAGACTTATTTCCATTGTGAACAATGCGATACTGCCATCCTGTGGACTAATTCAGGTGGTGCAGCTCATTTGTCTGGTCATTAATTTGTTCTGTGAGGTTCGCCTTCCCTGGACCTTTAATTCCCTGTCTCCTCACTTCTCCAGCCCCCACCCTCGCGCTCATTTAGCCTCGTCTGCTCTTCAGCAGCCCACACCCTTGGACTATCTGTCAGTATCTGTTTGATTGGTTCGTGCCGAACACACTCTTCTAGTTCAAGTATCAATTACCATCACGCACCTGATGTGTGTTCTAATGAGCGCCCCTGTGGGCTTTAAATACCTCGCTCTTCCCCTCAGTCCTGGTCGGGTCGTTCCGTATCATATCTCTATCAGCAAACTCCTACGGGAGGTTCTCAATCTGTAGGCTCCTACGGGAGTTTCTGTTTCTGTCTGTTATGCTGTTTCATCTCCGGCGTGAGATGCGCTCAAGCCTTCGCCACCTGTCGCCGTTTGCCTGGAGGGAGACACTGTACTGCGCTCTCTAATCCTCTACGGGAGGTATTCCAGTGTTCCACTCCAGACCTCCGAGCCAGACGCGCTCTTCACTCCAGACGCGCATCCAGACGCGCATCCAGACGCACTCCAGACGCGCATCCAGACTCCGCGCCAGACGCGCTCTTCACTCCAGACGCGCATCCAGACGCGCATCCAGACTCCGCGCCAGATGCGCTCTCCGTACCGGCGCGTACTCCAAGCAGACGCGCACCACTCAGACCTCCGCGCCAGATGCGCTCTCCGTACCGGCGCGTACTCCAAGCAGACGCGCACCACTCAGACCTCCGCGCCAGATGCGCTCTCCGTACCGGTGCGTACTCCAAGCAGACGCGCACCACTCAGACCTCCGCGCCAGATGCGCTCTCCGTACCGGCGCGTACTCCAAGCAGACGCGCACCACTCAGACCTCCGCGCCAGATGCGCTCTCCGTACCGGCGCGTACTCCAAGCAGACGCGCACCACTCAGACCTCCGCGCCAGATGCGCTCTCCGAGCTGGCGCGCTCTCCTCCAGACGTCTAGCCTGCGTGCTCCTTCTCCATCCCTGTAAGCAGCTCCTGCCCTCGCCCCCCTGTCCCCAGCCCGCCTCCGCGGGCCTCTGTCCCTGTTTCCCCTCTCTAGTCCTCCTAGTCCTCCCTGTCCAGTCCTTCTAGTCCTCCTTGTCCTCCCTGTCCAGTCCTTCTAGTCCTCCTAGTCCTCCCTGTCCAGTCCTTCTAGTCCTCCTAGTCCTCCCTGTCCCCAGCCCGCCTCCGCGGGCCTCTGTCCCTGTTTCCCCTCTCTAGTCCTCCTAGTCCTGCCTGTCCAGTCCTTCTAGTCCTCCTAGTCCTCCCTGTCCAGTCCTCCTAGTCCTCCCTGTTCCTGCCCTGTTCCCTTGCCCTGGCCCTGTCCGTTAGCCTTTCCCTTAGCCTTCCCCTTAGCCAGCTCGCCTCTTAAAGGCACTGTGCCCTTTTTCCCAATTCTTGTTTTCCTGTATTTTGTGTTCTCCCTTAAAGGGACAGTGCCGTTTTCTGTTGTTTTCAATAAATGCCCAGTTCTTGGCTTACTCTCATACCTGTCTTGTGTTGTGCGATTGGGGTCGGTTACAAACCATAACATGTTCACTGTTATTGTCACCAATTTGTTGTCTGTGCATTTGTTGTCTGTGTTGTCTGTGATGTTCCACTCCCTGGCCTAGTGTCTCCCCTGTCTGTGTTGGTTCTGTGAAATGGTTTAGTGTTGTTCTCAAGTGTGTCTATTTATATTTCGACCCTGTAATGTTTTCTGTGTTAGTTTGTTCCACCCACCTGTGTCTCATTACCAATGACCCTCTTGTGTCAATCAGTCTGTGTATTTTCTGTGTGGTCTGCCCTGACTTCCCTGTCGCGTCATTACTCTGTGTTCCCTGGTTCCTGTCGTGTTTTGCTCATGTGTTTGTCAGCCGTTCGCTGAACACTTTTGTAAGTAGCATAACTTGTTTTGTGGAAGTCTTTATCGCTCCTTGTCACAGAGGATATGATTATTTATAGTGTTTATGATTTGTAGGGCATTTACCACGTTTGGAGACTTGCCCTCTCTCTTTGTTTTTGAGCCACTCGTACCGACATTAACACATCCTGCGCCAATCACGTTGTACGACGTGTTTCAAGTTCATGCTAATTCTGCCAGATCACGGCGTACAATGTTATTGAGATCATATTTCATATTTTCGCCATGGTATTCATATTTCCCTCACGCAGCCTGGTCTGATGCTGTGTGAGCCGGCACAACTCTGCAACGCTTCAATACTGCCCCCTGGTGGATGATCGGCAAGTTGCCAAACCGGAATTGGCCGGTTGGATATCGGTGCGTCTCCTAAATCCGTCCGGCCACTTGCATATCATCGCGGGACTCTAGCCACACACCGTGGATATGGATCGCTGCCATAACTCAATAATCGACATGATTTGGGCGTGTATTAGTATTATACAAACAGGAAATGGATCTACTCGATCCCCATCAAGTAACTGGGATCTTTCTGCTCCAGTCTCATCGCCCAACGGTAAGAGGAGGCTGACGTCATTTTCAGCATGAGTGTTTATTATTATCCATACAAACTGCTCTGATCTATATATCACCCATACTACATGAAGCATTTAACGACGATCACAGAATTATAAACGACCCCCCCCCCACCCGTTCACCCGCGCATGATCAGTCATAACGTTTAGGACCATGTACAGTTGAAATTTTTTATATAGCGTGGATCGGTAACAAACGGCATTTGATAATCTATATGCATTTATGCCTATATCTCACGTTCTAGGAATTACTGCAGAAAACGATAAAAACATATTTATATTCTAGACGGTATTTTCGTATGAATGTGTGAATGAAAAAGTTAAACGTTCCTACATCCTGAACGATAGATAATCGATGTTGAATGGGCCATAGTAATGTCAATTTAGCAATACAATTAAAAAAGTTATAGCCCTGCAAAGAAGGTGAACATCTCCATAGACTTACAGTGCTGGCAGAGAATGGTATAAGATGATCAAACTCTGTGGCAGTTAATGTGTTAAAGGAGCTGTGCTCATATTTCAAGATTCAACACCTGCCTCCTGTCTATCCTCTGCTGGTCTGCGCTTGGGTTCTACTCTGTCCACCACCGTCATGTCTAATCAACAACTATGCATATACTACTATGCTACTACCTACCTACTATGTACTATGTTACTATGTCTATATACTACTATCTACTATGTATGATGAACATTGTTACTCAGCTGATAGAGTTGTACCCTTCTTGCTGTCTTGTCGTACAGAACTTGTAAGTCGCTTTGGATAAAAGCGTCAGCTAAATGACTAAATGTAAATGTAAATGTAAATGTATTCTGCTATAGTACAGTAGTACTATGCCTATATTACTACTACTATGTACTCAGAGTATAGCACTCAAGCTCAGCACTGCTTGATGATCAATATCACTTACCCTTAGCAGCCAGAGATCATCCCCTCCTGCTGACTTGTTGTACACAATTTGTAAGTGGCTTTGGATAAAGGTGTCACCTAAATGACTAAAATGTAAAATAGAAAAGGGACACTGATCACTTGAAGTCTAGGGCATGTCAACAGCTTTCTTCCATTGCACAACAGTGCTTTCATCTTGAACTGCTTGGATACCATTCACTCAAACCATGTTTGCATTATCCTAATGGGGACCTTCTTGTACTGTCCGCCAACCAGTGTTCGATAGGGGTGGGAATCCCCATATGATACCATATTATCATGATACTATGAGTCACGATATTGTAATATTGAGATATATTGCGACGTATTACATTTTTTAACTACAAATTATGGCCTAAATGTCAACATCTGCAATACGAATATATACCGTTCATCATCTGTTGTATCTAATAAGATAAGACTACAATAATTTTTATTGAAGCAAAATAGAATTGTCAAGCTAAATTTTTTTTTAATATATATATCAATCCTTGGCATCGCTGTATCAATATAATATCTTGCAAAATTGTACAAACATTTGCCCCCCCACCCATAATGTTCTATATACAGTCAGAATAACCTTTCTCTCTCTCTCTCTTTCTCATTCTCTCTCTCTCTTTCTCTCCCCTCTCTCTCTTGCTTTCTCCCCCCCCTCTCTCTCTCTCTCTCTCTCTCTCTCTCTCTCTCTCTCTCTCTCTCTCTCTCTCTCTCTCTCTCTCTCTCTCTCTCTCTCTCTCTCTCTCTCTCTCTCTCTCTCTCTCTCTCTCTCTCTCTCTCTCTCTCACTCTCCCTCAGCCAAAAATGGATGACTCTGCATTCTGGATAAACTGAAAGGGAAACTGAACAACAATAGCTCTCCAACAGCTTCAAAGTTTGACAAGTTCACGTGCAAAAAAACTAAACCTTTGTAGCAGATGAATCGGTCAAGCCGGCCTTGGATTGTCCTCTGCACTTCCTCGCCCTCACTTTGACAGATACAGAAATGGCAATTCAACTATTGGAAGAATAAAAATCAACACTTTTCTGTTTGAGTTGATGTTTTTTAGACCAGATAAAACACCAAAGCTTTTTGTATCCAATGAACAAAACTTGGGTGAACATTTTATGTTGATGCAACAACTAGATATAGAGTTTGTTGTTGAAAACACAAGTTTTAATATGTACTATAGGTGGTCCTAATGTGGTACTTATAATAGTCCTTGGGCCAAATCCCCAAATTGGACGATTTGGTACCATCTGGGTGGGCAAATTCGAGATGTGATTTTATTATTCCTATACATCCCTAGATTGTGTTTTGATATGATAGACCTTTTGATTGTGTTGCTTATTACTATTAGTTGTTATCACCTTCTGAAGGTATGGAGTGCTTTTGTTAAAAAACTGAGTTTTTGCTAAATTAGTCTCCTACCATATTTTGCCGGCTTCATATATTCGCTCATAGGTCGGGTTGTCTGGGTACTAGATACATGACCATGATAACGTTTTTATGGGCCTGGATCGGACCTTTCTACACTGATGAATGGTAACTTCTGCGCACCTACCCCCTACCGGTGAATGCCTCACTGTTGCAGTTTTTCTGAGGTATTATGCGGTAGGTGCGCGAAATAGCTCAAGCGCACAATAACCTGATTATGATCATGTCTCTACCTCAACCACAGACTGAGCGGTAAGCAAATTACGCGAAGGGGAGCAGAATATAGCAGGGGACTTTTTTGGCTCCACCTGAAAAGTTGAAAAGGGTAAAACATTTTACATAATAGATATCACCACAATACTTCTCAGTTCATTACTTACATTGAGACAATTATTTTCTGTATAAAAGGTTTTTGGAAATGTTATGTTTAAATATGCAAATTTGCATTGTCTACATACATATAATTATGTAAATGTGCATATATTTCCAGAACATTGGTCCACAGATCGGGTAAAAGACAGTAATTAATTTCTATACATATCTAGATAATTTTTTAATGAGATAGAACTTTGGGGAATTTTTTGTTGACAGTTTAATAGTGGTTAGACCCTCTGGCAATAAATACCTTTCTGATTCTGATTCTGATTCTAATCTAATCTAATCTAATCTAATCTAATCTAATCTAATCTAATCTAATCTAATCTAATCTAATCTAATCTAATCTAATCTAATCTATCTCATCTACAGACACGGAAACAGGGCTTGGGAACAGGACTGAAACAGAGGGGTATAGAGGCTGCTAGAATGCATAATCTAAAGACATGTTTAGTGGACCTCAAATACCAATTTCACATGTTTCGTACATTGGTCTTTGTTTGTCTTCATTTGGGACACAGTTTCCGGTGGGGTGTGTCATGGTTGGAGTGTACTTGGATTGTTTGTGTGTGTACTTGGATGCTTTGGGGTGCTGTGGGGGGTTGTGGTGGGTTCTTTATGCGGGAGGTCCCTGGGGTGTCGGTGGGTTGGGGGAGTTTGGTGATGGGGGCTGGCGTCCATTGGGGTGCATGCAGGGGGCTGGTGTTTGACTCTGGGGGGGAGTTTGGTTGGAGCCTATGGCGCCTATGGCTTCTGGACAATTCCCGGACCTTCCCTGGAGTTGGGTACTGGTCTCTTGCATGTGCTTTGGTGGTTCGCTGGCGTTTTGGGGTTCCTAGAGTGGGGGGCTCGCTGTGGCTTCTGCTGTGTCCCGGGGGTCCCGGAGTCATCTGTCTGGGCGCTGTTGTGTCTGTCTGCTTGAGTGTTTGGAGTCGTGGCTCCTTTGGCGTGGGTAGGGGTCCTAGGGCGCGTGGCCTGTCATTCCTCTGTGGAGTTTGGGGGTGGGGGCGTGGGATTTGCTCGTTTTCCTCGTGGTGGAAGGGACACCAGGACCTGGGGAGATGGGGTGGCCAGCAAGGGTGTTATTCCCGCCGCCGTGCATGGCGATATGAGTGGCGCTTGGGCTGTTTGTGTTTTCCTTCGGTCATGGCGTGCTTTATCGGGGGGTTTGTCTTGGATGGGGATGTGGTAGGGATTGATTTGTGGGGTGTTTGGGGACTGGCTGTTCTGGGGGGGTTCACATGCCTTCAAGCAACATTGTACTTATTTTATGCCTATTCTTATGTCTGCACGTTTACGTTGCACTACTTTTATTGTCTTTTATACCTATTCTTATGTCTGCAATTTATGCATTGTTAAATGTGTGCTGATTTTACGCTTATGTTAATTTTATACTAATTGCTGTGGGGCACTCTGGACTGTGGTCCATGTGTGAAAAGTGCTATATAGATATTTATTATTATATTGTAAAAATGTATGCATTGAAATGTCTGTAAAGTCTCGACGACATTGAAAATGAGGGTGACCTCAATTGTCTTTTCGAGAATAAATAGATGTATTCTGTGTCTGTTACTAGGCTTGAGTAAATTGTGATGAAACAAAGGAGAATATAAATTATGATTTTTCTTTGCATATTTGACGGTGAATAACACCATGCTAAAAATGACCAGACATGAAAAACTGCCACTGAGCTCATGCAGCACCTTCTTGAGATCACGTGTACAAAAGATCTAAGCAAATGAATAAAGGGAAGATTTTGTAGATGGTTATGTAGATACAGTACTGAATTCTGCCATCCGGACACATGCAATTTGAAATATTATTATAGAATATAGAATATCAGGCCTATACATTAAATGACTATTTCTATTATGGAGACTGGGCCGCCATTTTTAATCAGATTTTTGCTAAACGTTCACAGAAATGTAGATAAACTAACTGTGTTCTAATTTATGCAAATAACGTTCAGTTTTGTGGTAGATAATCCCGAAAAATAAGAGAAATAAAGAAAAATCATCCACAAGTAATTTGCTGTACAGTAGCTGGCTTGAGCTGGGTATTGTCGTTTTTCAAAATTCCAACGCTCATTGAAAGACCTGAGTGTCCTTCATCATAATGACTACAACAAGATGGCCGCTTGCATTTATTTCCTGTCGAAATTTGCTAGCTAATGAATACAATTCCTAAACTGATATTTAATTAATATAACTTTGACCTATTGGTAAACAAACATATTGTTGAAAATATACACTATGACTGCTGTTTTGACAGGATTAGGGTCTTTACTCTTGGCTACATTTGAAAAAGAAATGCAACTTTTGTGCATACAGTCTGTAGACATGGATCTATGGCTTGGGTCCGATACCGGACCCGTCAGGCTTAATTAAACAAGAAGAGATGATTGTGGTCCTTGTGGACCACAATCATCTTTTCTTGTTTAAAAGAGACCAAGCATTCTTCTGACGTTGTTACATTTAAATGATACGGTTTGAAACAGGTATAGTTTTAAAGGTCCCATATTGTTGGGGCGGCTGGGTGGCGCAGCGGACATTGCACTCGTCACCAACGCAAGAGACACCGGGTTCAAATCCGGCTGTCTGCGTTGACTCCGGCTTGGGCCGGCCTTTATACTGGCTCAATTGGCAGAGTCAGCGGGTGGAAGTCAATGGGTGGTAATCTGGACGTTGTGGACAGCGACTCCTACAGGTCGGTTGGGGGACGCCTGCACAGCAGAGACAGGAAATAGCGGGGGTAGTGTGAGCCTCCCACACGTTACACCTCGCCAATGAGAGTCCGCGCTGGCAGGTGAAAATATGTGACAGGCTGCCTCCTCGTGTACCGGAGGGGACACGTGATGCAAGGCTTCTATCCTCCCTACGATGACCTGTGGGGGGCATATGCGAGCAATGTTCAAGACAGGGGAGGGGAGAATTGGAAACAGCGAATTGGGATGGGAGAAAAATAGAAAATAAGGAGAAAAAGTGGATAAAAAAAGATGTGTTAAATAGGTATATTTGAGGTCCACTAAACATGTCTTTAGATTATGCATTCTAGCAGCCTCTATACCCCCCTGTTTCAGTCCTGTTCCCAAACCCTGTTTCTGTGTCTGTAGATTAGATAGATTAGATTAAATCAGAATCAGAAAGGTCTTTATTGCCAGGGGCTAACCACTATTAAACTGTCAACAAAAATGTCCCAAAAGGTCTATTGCATCAAAAGATAATCTAGGGATATATAGAAATGAATTACTGCCTTTATCCAATCTGTGGAGCAATGTTCTGGAAATATATGCAAATTAACATACAGTATATTTATGTAGTAGACAATGCATAATTTGCATATTTAAACATAACATTTTCAAAAACCAGAAAACAATTGTCTCAATGTAAGTAATGAACTGGGGAAGTATTGTGGTGATATCTATTATGTAAAATGTTTTACCCTTTTCAACTTTTCAGGTGGAGCCAAAAAAGTCCCCTGCTATATTCTGCTCCCCTTCTCGTAATTCGCTCATGGCTCGGGCTGTGGTTGAGGTAGAGACATGATCATAATCAGGTTATTGTGCGCCTGAGTCTCCCGAACACGTAGATACACCCCCGATCAGAGCTTCCTACGCTGAGCTATGGTAACTTTCGCGCACCTACCGCATAATACCTCAGAAAAAACGCAACAGTGAGGCATTCACCGGTTGGGGGTAGATGCGCAAAAGTTACCATACCTCAGCGTAGGAAGCTCTGATCGACTCGGGGTGTATCTACCGTAATTAAGCTACACACAAACCCGAGGCTCTTTTTTTATTTTTTATTTTTTTATATTTATTGTGTCAAAGAAAGTCACTTTACATTTAGGTATAGTATGTGTACCCACATACACATACATAACTGCACATATCCATACTTACATACGTACATACACACACAAATGTACATACGCATATTTGAAATCTTGACACTTTTTTTTTTTTTTTTTTACCCATCACCCATACAAAAACAAGAGACAAAAACACAAACAAAAGGGTGAGTACCAGTATAGATCCTGGACTGGTATACCTATCCATCCATGGTATACATCTAATATCCATCCCTTCTCGTCCCCACATACATATGATATATATAAAAATAATAATAATAATAAATAAATAAAAAATTAAATAATAGAAAGAAAATAAAGTAAAAAATATAAATAAATAATAATTAAAAAGGCTTGAATTTTCATTGTAGGTGTAGGTGTAGGCCTAAGGGGTGTTCCCCCACAATTGAGTAGTAGATCAAGATATTACTGTTTCATGTAACTTAAATCCTCTGTCTGTCATCTAGTACCTTTCCATAGTTTAAAGAGAACCCATCTTTTTCCCAGCATATTTTCATTCTTATTGATTTTGTAGGGTTACCTTTTCCATACTATATATGTCCTCTACAGTTTCTAACAATTTGTTTACTTTCGGGGGTTCAAGTTTTTTCCAAGCTCTTGTTATTTGCTTAAGTGCTGCAGCTCTCAAAATAAAATAAAAGCTATAATTCTTCTTTTTGTAGGTTTTTGGGGCGTGTTCCTAACAGTATATCATGTTTTTCTAGATACCCCACTTTCTCGAACATCTGTTCCATTATGTGTAAAATATCTGACCAGTACATTTGTATTTTCTTTTACATGTGAAGAATATATGTGTATGGTCAGCATTCTTCTCCCCACATTCCCTCCAGCAGCTGGGATATTTTGTGCGAATTTGGACATACTCAATGGTGTTCTAAAGTACCTCATATTTATTTTCCAAGCATACTCCTGCCAAAAGGGTGATTTTATGTAATGGAAGATATCTTTTAAAGCTTTGATTCCACTCCTTATCTGCATGTCCAGTTCGTTGCATGCCGAATAAAGCCCCCCTAAAGAGGTCCTGCATTATTATTATGTTTGTTTTCAGTTCCTTCTCCCATTTATTTTTAATATAGCTTAAATCTTCAATTTTGTTTTCTTGAAGTATTCGGTATATTTGTCCAGTGGTGTTTTTGAGGTATGGCTTTGTTGAGTCTTTATCATGTATTTCAAAAGGGGGTGGAGATCTTCAAGAGTTTAAATTTTGGACTTTTTCTCTCAAGTAGCTTCTTACATGCAGGTATCGGTGAAGTGATTACTAGGACAGGCATATTTATTAGCTACATTTTCAAAATAATCCACTCCTTCATTGTACATTTGATAGAAACGTATGAGGCCCTTAGCTTCCCATGTCTTAAAAAAACCATCAATACTGTTTGGACAAAAATCTGGGTGCCATGTACTTACCCAGTATGCCCAGTTGGTAATCCAGGCAAGAGTAGCATGGTTAACATCCTATGAGTCATAGATATCTATTTTCTCCTCTCTCAACCAGCACTTCAATATTAAGCAATATGACATCAAACAGGAAGCAGGCAAGGGGACGAAAGCAACCCCCCCACCCCAATAATCCCATTATGTGAATAAAGGGGGAATTATCACAACATGTATTTGAATCCATAACAATACAGAGAGAATGACAGTGCAGATATTTCTTATTCCTTAATTTTATTTATTTTACATATTTCCCTCCAGATTTTAAACGTGTTATATATAGAGTAATTCTGTATTTTGATCTGTGCTTTTTATATCTATATAGAGAAGATCAATGTGCTGAGTGATTGCACTAAATTCAACTCAATGACTTCCATTTGGGTCTCATCTCGTTTTTCATCCATATTAGAATCGGTTTTACCTGTCCTGCGTAATAATTATGAATTAAATTAGGTAATGCAAGATTTTAACATTGATACATTTAGGTGTTATATATATATATATTTGGATTATGTGAGAATTTTGGATTCCACCAAACTTTTATTAAATTGATTAAGGGAATAATAAAGAACCTAAACGCAAGAGTAAGAGTGAATGGGACACTCTCTACAAACTTTATTTTAAAAGGGGGACACGACAAGGGGACCCATTATCGCCCCAAATATTTGCTTTATGCATAGAACCCTTAGCCGAAAGCATAAGGAAAAATATGAGGATAAAAGGTCTCACAATAAAGGAGATGAACATAAACTAGCACTGTACGCGGACAACATCATAGTGTATCTTACAGATATATATAGTTCACTACCAGAGTTACTAGATGAATATAAGCTTATTTAAATAAAATTGGAAATAGGAGACCACTTGGAGACAGACTTCAAAAAACTGTTTAAAAAAACTTTAAATGGGACCGGAACAAAGTGAGATATCTGGGAATAACTATACCTAATAACCTAGACCATCTACATCAGTGTAATTATGGAAATTTGGAGAATTCTGTAAAAGAAGATCTGAATAGGTGGAAAATTGTACCTTCATATTATTAAAATGAACATCTTGCCACGTTTTCTATTTTTATTCCAAAACATGCCATTAAACCCGAGGCTCTTGAGACCTTCGGTGGTCTGGGGTCCCTGGTGGTCCGGGGGCCCCAGGGTACTTACCCAGTATGCCCAGTTGGTAATCCAGGCAAGAGTAGCATGGTTAACATCCTATGAGTCATAGATATCTATTTTCTCCTCTCTCAACCAGCACTTCAATATTAAGCAATATGACATCAAACAGGAAGCAGGCAAGGGGACGAAAGCAACCCCCCACCCCAATAATCCCATTATGTGAATAAAGGGGGAATTATCACAACATGTATTTGAATCCATAACAATACAGAGAGAATGACAGTCTATGTTAACACACGCAATGACCCATTTATCAGATCAATAACCTAACTTTAATGTGATTACTGGACTTAGAACAGTGATGCCCTTACATAACAGCGATGCCCTTACTGCTAGTTAATTAGTGGTACACCTTTAAGCATTCTGGTTTCAAAACACATATCATACCGTATGGCATACTAACGATTGCACTATCTAGTCAGCTTCCTTGAAATAATTTCTTTGGTGAGCATCTTTTCTCTCTCTCTCTCTCTCTCTCTCTCTCTCTCTCTCTCTCTCTCTCTCTCTCTCTCTCTCTCTCTCTCTCTCTCTCTCTCTCTCCTCTCTCTCTCTCTCTCTCTCTCTCTCTCTCTCTCCTCTCTCTCTCTCTCTCTCTCTCTCTCTCTCTCTCTCTCTCTCTCTCTCTCTCTGTCAAATGACTGCCAAACGATTCTGGGAACGAAAGGGAACATCAACCAAGAAAAAAAATCCATGAAAAATCCTCTCATGGGTGGAGGTTGTCTCCTAGGCAACGCAGCGTTGATTGGCTGTGCGGGAGAAGGGGGGGACTTCAGCTGTGTATGTACGTGGTGATTAATGAAGCAGCGATGTTTCGTCAGGCTGTGTATGTGTGTGTGTGTGCGAGCGCTGTGTTGTGAGTGCTCAGAGGCAGGCAGGCCCACTGCTGCAGCTCTCTCTCTCTCTCTCTCTCTCTCTCTCTCTCTCTCTCTCTCTCTCTCTCTCTCTCTCTCTCTCTCTCTCTCTCTCTCTCTCTCTCTCTCTCTCTCTCTCTCTCTCTCTCTCTCCCTCTCTCTCTCATATCATATTTTTAGACTAAACTCTTTGAGAAAAGAAAGCACAGTGTGGGTCTTTGAGGCATGTTTTAATGGAAACCACTGGTTTGTGCTGTTGCCACGCTAAAGCTCAGCTCTGCGTTTGTTTGTTTGTTTGTTTGTTTGTTTGTTTGTTTGTTTGTATGTATGTATGTATGTATGTATGTATGTATGTATGTATGTATGTATGTATGTATGTATGTATGTATGTATGTATGTATGTATGTATGTATGTATGTATGTGTATGTATGTATGTATGTATGTATGTATGTATGTATGTATGTATGTATGTATGTATGTATGTGCGTGCGTGCGTGCGTGCGTGCGTGCGTGCGTGCGTGCGTGCGTGCGTGCGTGCGTGCGTGCGTGCGTGCGTGCGTGCGTGCGTGCGTGCGTGTGTGTGTGTGTATGTATGTGGTGTGTGTTAGAGTGAGATAGATAGACGGAGAGAGCCACACGTAGCAGAACACACTTTTCACGTCCACATTTTCTTTCTAAACTCACAAACACAGTGAAGGTTTGTTTTCAAAGTCGTAGGTGAACAGGAGAGCCTGACATTTGGTCAGGAATCCCTCGGAACTGGGAGTCAATTTCACAATCTTGAACGGGACAGGACAAGAATACAGGATGGTATTAAAGTTAATTTCTCTATATATATATACATTTTTACCTTTGAGATTCTGTCTGGAAGCTTTGTCTCAGCTGAACAGTGCATGGAGCAAACAGGCCGAGCATTATCTAGACTTTATCTAGCATTATTCTAGATATTATTGAACACATGTTGACCTATTTACCAAATTATTAGATTAGATTAGATTAGATTAGATTCAAATGTGTTGTCATTATTCAGCACAAAGTACAACGAAAAGAGGTTTGGCATCCAACCAGAGTGCAAATGTAACAGTAAAGTACAATAGTAATATACAAGGTACAGGTGATTAAACTGGGTATACATATATAAATTAGTACTACTGAGTGTACTGTTAATGAGATATATGTACAGAGTAAAATAAGCGTTAAATAGCTCTACATTGGAGGATCCAAGATGCCGGTGTAGAGAAAGGACGCAGTGGAACGGGCTCCTACACAAAACTCTGATGTATTGAATGTACTCAGTTTAACTTAAGTATAGGATAACTCACATTGCTGACTATTATTAACCACATCTCAAACAAGTAAATGCCACCCAAAAAACCTGAAGTGAAGAAGGATAATTGCAAAAAGCCGACTGCATCACCGACGTTGGTGCTAGCATTAGCGTGAAACCACAAGGAGCTAACTCTTTGGCTAAAACGTTAGCTAACACTAGGGTGACCAAATCCATATGATCCAAATGCAGGACAGCGTGTAGATTTTGCGGGACATTTGTTGAAATTGCGGGACAGTAATGAATATGTATACAATAATCATGTTTACATAATGTATTCATTTTGATCAAAATATAAGCATTTAATGTATTAAAAACACAATAGTGGTGTGTCTTAATTGCTTATTATACTCATAATCACTGTATAGAAGAATACCACAATCCAACATGCTGTTAAATTACCTACCGACTCCTAGCGGTTATTATGGCTATAGTTAAGATACATGAACCCTGTGATCTCTCTTGTAATGTGATACTGAAGTGCATACATGTATTACATTGTTTACACTGGTAGTGGCTTCCTTGATTCTAAACCTGTGCAGAACACTACAAACATTTAATGTATCATTCAATGATAGTCTGACAAAATTGTACAATTATTAAAATGATAATACTTTTAATAATTTTTTTATCATATTTCCATTTAATTGCTTTAAACTTTAATTAACAGGTTAAATGTAAATGGGTATACAGGATGAATATAATAACATGAGCATTAGTATGCCTGTGTTATGGCCTAGAGTGTTATCCTCTAAGTGAAATACATATATATACTAATGCAGTGAACAACAGGAAACAACTATATATACAAAATATATCCTATGGGGAACAATAGGCTATAGGCTAAGCAAATGGCTGTAACATGCGCAATTCTCGAACATAGAAATGTGCCTCTGAAAGTTTCAGCACCATGGAGAGCACCATAGTGCCGTTAGTGCTTGAGGCATTTATATTTATTACTGGACTGTGCAGCTTCTAGTAGAGCCTTTTGACCAAGAGCATATTTATAAAAAGCTGCACATGTGAGAGAGAAATTAGTTTTGACTTGTATTTCTCTCTTCACGAGCTCCACACTGCATCTATTTCTCTGGTCCGTCCACGCGCCACCGGAGCTGGGTCAGGTTGGGGGTCTGGATGTCCTTCAACAGCAGCCCCCACTTCACTCCAACAGTTGCCTCCATCTCCACCACTTCCTTCTGACGTGGAACGATTAAACAAATCTCCTTGAGAGCGCATCCATGTCTAACAATAAGGGCTTCAGCTGTAGCGCACAGGTCAGTGAAGCTGACGTTTCTCTTTAGAGACATGACAGAAAGAGCCTTCAGATCATTCTCATTGGAGAAATCGAACCACTTCTCGAGGTAGACGATGGCAGACCTGTAGAACGATGTGAAGTCTGCTCTTGTCTTTGTCGCTCTCGCATCTGGGAAGTGGCAGAGAAGGACACTGGTCTCTGTTCCAAAGAAGGAATTCGTGAGCCTTTGCTGGAGTTTTCCACACAGGGTAGAGAGGATGGGGTAGACCTCGCATACAGTCACGTCATCCCCCAAAACCAATAACCAATAGCCAATAACAGCTTGCATATATAGTACCTGGCGCAAGCTGTTTATTGCCGCGCAACTTGAGCGACCGGAAATAAACAGCTTGCGCCAGGTACTACATGCACTTGTGCTGGTTAGACTATAGGCTATGTTACACAATGTTACGTATGTAGTACTTGCGGTGCGTGCATTAGTGCATGTTTTGGGGATTAATGAGAGGACAAAAACAATAATAATTAATAATAATAATAATAATAATAATAATAATAATAATAATAATAATAATAATAATAATAATAATAATAATAATAATAATAATAATAATAATAATAATAATAATAATAATAATAATAATTGTTTATTGAATTGCGGGACACTTATTGAAATGCGGGACATTGGTCTTCTCTTGCGGCATGCGGGACAGAGGGCTGAAATGCGGGACTGTCCCGCACAAATCGGGACGTTTGGTCACCCTAGTTAACACAGAAGCTAACAGTGAAACCCCACCGGCATGGTTTCTTGGTGAACTGGAAAATGCATTAGACAGAATTCAAACCATGTTGGAACTCAAGTTGAACTCTTTAACTGTCTCGGTGGAAAGACTTATCAGTGACAACCGGGTGCTAGGGCACCGTGTTAGGGAGATTGAAGAAGTGCAGGCTAGCTATGGTCATAGTCTCAACTCCCTACACCAAGACCTCAGTGACCATAAAAAAATTACAGAGGAAGAAATCAGCGGTCTGAAAGAAAAGCTTGACGATTTGGAAAACAGAGCGAGGAGACGGAACCTAAGACTGGTGGGCTTCCCGGAAGGTGTGGACGGTAAAAACGCTATCGCTTTGCTACAAGTATGGCTCCCGAAAATACTAGACCTAGACACTCTGCAATCCATTGAGATCGAACTTACCGTACACTCCAACGCTGACCCGATGAAGGCAGCCTCCCTCGAGCCATAGTGATCCACCTACTCCGTTTTACTGATGTGACCAGAATCCTTGACGCTGCATGGGGAAAGAAATCACTTACATATGGTAACTCTACTATCGTGATCTTCAGGGATGTGTCCACAGTCCTCTAAAAAAAATTAAGGCCTCCATGCCGGAAAGAAAAAGCTACACAAGAGGAACGTCTCCTTCAGGCTACTCCACCCCACCAGCCTGAGCCTGGACCTCCCGGAGGGCAGACGCACCTTTACTTCACCGGTGTTGGCAGATAACTGTTATAATTAGGTGTGGTGAGGGAAGGAGAGGAGAACCCAGTATGTGGACAGGAATGGAAGGAGGCAGAGACGGCAGGATAAGTACATTTAACAGACTTTACTAAGTACAACAGCACGTTACAAAAGAACATAAACGGTGCAGCCGAGCTGGCACTAATAACAACGAACTGTGAACACAAACATAAAAGGCAACAAAACGGAACACTAATAACACTTACTTAGACAGAACAACAACAGTGCAAGACAACGTAGACAGGAACAATGGGTAACCGGAGGTAATGACGCCACAAGGAAGTAAGGACAGAACACACTTAAGTAAGTACACAGACTAATTATGATGAGCAACACCTAGCAGGCCAGGCCAAAACACAGAATCAAATAAACACCAAACTAGACACAAAAGCATTATCACAATAACACAACCAGACAGGAGGACAACATCACACAAGGGAAGGGAAAACCAACGACAACAAGCATAATGAAATCACATTAATCATACTAATCATACTTGACAACACAGATATAATAATGGCCTGCACCATCTGATGGTGCCCGCTAGAGGGCGGCAGGAGACTACTGTTCATCTTGTCCTCACAGCCCCAGACAGGACTTAGTCTGGGACTGTTACAGAGACCTATCTGAGTAAACACCACCCGACTATGCTAACGTGATCCTGTGGCACCTACCAGGCAATATGCCTCATATTCCAATTGCTTTTCAAACTGATACCCACCATGTTTTATGTGATATTGTTGGCAACATTGGACTTGAGATGTTTAACCCTCACGGGACACTTTGATGTGAGTCATAATATCATTTATACAATTTATAATGAGGCTCAGTAGTGTGTGTGGCCTCCACGTGCCTGTATGCACTCACTAAAATGTCTGGGCATGCTCCTGATGAGACGACGGATGTTCTCCTGAGGGATCTCTTGCCAGACCTGGATCAGGGCATCAATCAACTTCTGGACAGTCTGTGGTGCGACGTGGCGTCGGTGGATGGAACGAGACATGATGTCCCAGAGGTGCTCGATTGGATTCAGGTCTGGGGAACGGGCAGGCCAGTCCATAGCATCAATGACTTCATCACGCAGGAACTGCTGACACACTCCATCCACATGGGGCAGAGCATTGTCATGCATGAGAAGGAACCCAGGGCCCACTGCACCAGCATATGGTCTGACAATGGGTCTGAGGATCTCATCCCGGTACCTAATGGCATTCATGGTACCTCTGGCTATAGCACATAGATGTCTGTGCTGCCCTCCAAGGATATGCCTCCCCAGACCATCACTGACCCACCGCCAAACCGGTCATGCTGGAGGATGTTGCAGGCAGCACAGTGTTGGGCTGTGAGCACAGGCCCAACTTGTGGACGTCGGGCCCTCATACCACCCGCATGGAGTCTGCTTCTCACAGTTTGAGTAGAAACATCCACATTAGTGGCCTGCTGGAGGTGGTTTGGTAGGGGTCTGGCTGTGCTCCACCTGTTCCTCCTTGCACAAAGGACCAGATAGCGGTCCTGATGCTGGGTTGTTGTCCTTACTCAGTTTGAGTAAAATGTACTCAGTTTAAGTAAAATTTACTCTGCGAAATTTACTGTGTACGGCCCCCTCCACGTCTCCTGGTGTACTGGCCTGTCTCCTGGTATCTCCTCCATGCTCTTGACACTGTGCTGGGAGACACAGCAAACCTTCTTGCCACAGCGCGCATTGATGTGCCATCCTGGATGAGCTGCACTATCTGAGCAACTTCTGTGGGTTGCAGACATCGCCTCATATTGGTGAGGGCACTGGCAAAATGCTAAAGTAACCACAAATCTGCCAGAAAGGATGAGGACAGGGAAATGGTATGTGGCCACCACCTGCAGAACCATTCCTTTATAGCGGTTGTCTTGCAAATTGCCTTTCATTTCCACCTGTTGTCTGTCCCATTTGCACAACAGCAGGTGCAATTGATTCACAATCAGTGTTGCTTCCTAACTGGACAGGTTGATATCCCAGAAGTGTGATTGACTTGGAGTTACATTAATGATTATGTGTTCCCTTTATTTTTTTGAGCAGTGTTATTTTTTATTGGAAGGGGGGGGTTAGGGGAAGGTTTCAGACAGGACGTTTTTTGTTAATTTGCTTATAATGTTTACACATCTAGGTATTGTATACTATGTTCTCAGTTATCCCAGTGACATACTAACCAGCTATACCAACCACATGGGTGTATGACATATTCGTTTTTGAGTTGTAACATTAATGGTCTTAACCTCTTAAGCCCTAGCCCTATTTTCTGAAAATCCACCTAAAATACATACCTAAGTAAATGGAAGATTGCTCCACTTCTACAAGGGCCATTTGCATGTTCTTGCTATCTAGGGACATCTATGGATCTCATGGAATGTATTCCCAGTGTCAGAAATATTGTCTGTTACTAGCCTTGAGTAAATTGTAATGAACCAAAGGAGAATATACACTTTACATTTCTTAATTTTTTTTTTTATCTTTGACGGTGAATAACACCATGCTAAAATTGACCAGACATGAAAAGAATATAGAATATATAAGAATATAGAATATCAGGCCTATAAATTACCTTATTATAGCCAAGTCGCACATCTATGGATCGGGCCAAATCTTATCTTTCCAATGGCAGAGTTCAATTTGGATTTAGTATCACCAGGCGTGCAGCAAGAACAGTGAATGAAATCTAGTGTAAATACAGTTACTTTTTTATTATGGAAACTGCTCCGCAAGTTTGAATCGGATTGCAATGCAGATTTTTGCTAAACGTTCACAGAAAGGTAGATAAACGAATTGCGTTCTAATTTATGCCAATAACATTCAGTTTTGTGGTAGATAATCCTGAAAATAAGAGAAATAAAAAAATGTATCCACAAGTCATTTGATTGACAGGAGCTGGCTTGAGCTGGGTAGTGTTGTTTTTCGAAATTCCAACACTCATTGAGAGATCTGAGTCTCCTCTCCTCATATTCAGATTCAGATTCAGAGTTTTATTTGCCACATGGAAACAATACAATCATTCATACAAAATCATAAATACCATACCATGGGCAAAAGGAGCAGGAAGAAGAATAAATCGTATAGTTACCTGCCCCTTATTCCTATACTAAACAAGTATTACTTGATGGTCGGCGTACAACCTAATTTACACAAAATAATAATTTATACCATATACAAAGAAACAAACAATCCACAGTTTAAACAAGAAAAGATTTAATGATAATAATAATAATAATAATAATAATAATAATAATAATAATAATAATAATAATAATAATAATAATAATAATAATAATAATAATAATAATAATAATAATAATAATAATAATAAAAATAAAGAATAAAAAAAAAATCTCACTATTCAGATCACATTTGACTTTCATACTGACTAAATATATTATTTTTTATAATTATTTTTGAATTGACAAACACTATTACATCCCTTAAGCTCGCTATGGAGAGAATTCCACAACTTTACACCAATAACTGAAGGACACATCTGTTTAAGTGTGGCACGTGCAAACTGATGTTTAAAATTAAATTTCCTCCTACTAAACTCACTTTCTAAATGAAAAAGATTTTGTAGTTTTTCTGGCAGTGTATTATTTCTTGCCCTAAACATAATTAACATAGTTTGAAACTTAAAGGGGAACTCCACTTTTTTTGGAAATTAGCTTATTTAACATCTTCCCTGGAGTTAGACAAGAAGATGCATACCTTTTTTGTCTCTGTGCGTGCATTTTAGCTTTGGGAATAGACGCTCCGTTAGCATAGCTTAGCTTCATCACTGGAAGTGAGGCAGGACAGTAGCCTTACAGTGCCTTACAGTGTATTGCAAGGTCTGACATTGACCAAACTTGATATGCATGACCTTGGTGGGCTCTAGGTCAACTCCTGAAAAGGGGGTCAATGTCAGACCTTGCAATCAAAAGTTAGGGGGCGCACTGAAATTATGGCAAGGGTTATTAGCCCCCTAACTTTTGATTGCAAAGTCTGACATTGACCCCCTTTTCAGGAGTTGACCTAGAGCCCACCAAGGTCATGCATATCAAGTTTGGTCAATGTCAGACCTTGCAATACACTGTAAGGCACTGTAAGGCTACTGTCCTGCCTCACTTCCAGTGATGAAGCTAAGCTATGCTAACGGAGCGTCTATTCCCAAAGCTAAAATGCACGCACAGAGACAAAAAAGGTATGCATCTTCTTGTCTAACTCCAGGGAAGATGTTAAATAAGCTAATTTCCAAAAAAGTGGAGTTCCCCTTTAACCATGTCTTCAAGTTTAATTATTCTAGATTTAATAAATAATGTGTTTGTGTGTTCTCGATAATTCACTTTATGTGTGATTCTTACAGCCCTCTTCTGTAGTATATATAATGGTTTTATATTGGTCCCATAAGTATTCCCCCATACTTCAACACAGTAACTGAGATAAGGTGAGATGAGTGAACAGTAGAGTGTTCTCATTGCCTCATACTCTCTAACACATCCTTTACTTTATTCATAACAAAAATAGTCTTTTATAATTTGTGCTATGTGAGATGACTACAAACAAAATGGCGGCACAAATTCAAAATGGCAGATATTCGCTAGAATATTAATGCATTTCCTAAACTGATATTTCACTAATAACACATTAACCTATTGGTAAACAAACATATTGTTGAAAATATATACTATGACTGCTGTTTTGACAGGATTAGGGTCTTTACTCTTGGCTACATTTGAAAAAAAAACGCAACATTAATCCATACAGTCTGGAGAGATGGATTTATGACGTGATGTCATGGCTAAAGAGGTTAAAAAAGTTTAAAATCTTTTGGATATATGGTGGGAAGGGTCGTGCTCTGCACTCACAAAATGCGGGGCTTCTATTGATTCCTAGGGTTAAAAAGAAATCCGGCGGCCACAGAGCCTTTGTCTACCGCGCTCCCTACCTGTGGAACAAATTACCTGCCGTCATTAGGGGCGCCTGCTCTGTCGAAGCTTTTAAATCCCTGCTTAAGACTATCTTTTCTCTCTCTCCTTCAACCTACCCTGATCTCACCTGGTCGGGGACTGACCTTTAGATCAGTGGCGGCTTGCCACTAGGGGCGCTGGGGCGCCGCCCCCCCCCCTGGTTGAGAGCAATGAGAGAGTAGGAGAAGAAGAACTTGTGTTTTTTTATTTTAGATATTTTGAAGGCTTAAAGCCCTAAAAATAAACTAAACATGTTTAAAATGAATAATAATTACTATTAAAATGCACAATAACGTTAATATAGCAATACATATAGTATAAATCATTGTTTTTTGCATGCTATTCTAATCTCCTCCCCCTCGTTTGTGATTGACGTCAGTCTATAGAAACTACCTCCGAATCCGGGGCGCTAGACAAAACGCAGTGAGTAGGCGTCACTGCGCGCAAGCGGCCAATCGTAATGAATCTAGTAAATACATTTTAGCCTATAAATGGTCATAAATATGATCTGGGGGGGGGTCGCGGTTTCGGGCGCTCCAAGCAAGCAGTCACGCACTCTGTGCTCACGCCTCCACACTCTGTGTGTTCACTCGTCACCAGTTGACATAGAGAAAATACTTGCCTGGCTGGTAGCTGGATGCAGCTACCAGCTACCGTTAGCTACCAGCTAACGACGGTATGGACTGTTTACTTGAGTTTCTTTTTGAGTGGATTTAAAAAAAAGTGGATTATGGCTTGTTGTGGGCTGGACAGCTGAGCTGAATATCTCGCCCCATTCAACTCTTGTGATGGTAAGTAAGTCTTGTAACGATAGCTTGGATTCAACGTCATGCTGTGTGTGTGTGTGTGTGTGAGAGAGAGAGATAGAGGGGGATACTAATTAATTTTGCCGCAGGGGGGCATAATCACCCAGGACAATATAATGGTAACTTGTTTATAATGACTAGATATACATCTGTGATTATTATTGGACGGATCTGAATACGGGGGGGAGAGAGAGAGAGAGAGAGAGAGAGAGAGAGAGAGAGAGAGAGAGAGAGAGAGAGAGAGAGAGAGAGAGAGAGAGAGAGAGAGAGAGAGAGAGAGACCTGGGCGTGCGTGTTTGTGTAGGGCTATTGGAAACGTGGCTGAATTGACTGATCATATATTGATTGACGGCAATGGTGATAGTTGTACTCTACCTACTTAAATATTCGTACCTTGTGGTTTCGCGGAAGCTCTGACGTACACAGTAGGCTACTCAGTCTGTGGTACATGTTTGCAAAATGTTTGGTATAGTGCCCCCCCCTGGAGAAGAATTCACCAGCCGCCACTGCTTTAGATTAATCTGTCTAGTTTAGTTAGGATGTCTATTTTCTCCCATGTCTGCTTTTCTGCAGACATGGGAGAACATTTTAACCTCCTTCTCTGTCTCAACCGGTCCCATGGAACAGCTTCAAACCGCCTTCTGTCTGGCCTGCAGTGCTGAAGCTTCTGAGTGACTCCTCCTGCCCCCACGGGGCATACAGCCCTGAGCTATTGTCTTGTATCTCATCCTGTATCCATACGCTTGCAGTAGTTCTATCTATTACTCTATTTCACAATTTTCTTATATACTATGATTCTACTGTCACCATGTATGCATATGCTCACTACATGTATTTATTGCTCCATCTCTGCCCACTACAAACATGGGAACTCTCTAACTCCCCCCCCCCCCCAACCCCCCCCCCCCCCCCATCTATCTGAGTGCTTGTCTCGTAGTGCTGACCAAGGTGGTGGATGTCTCGGGGTCTTGGCCAAGATTGCAGTGGCTGTTCTACGTGCACCACCGAGGCCATGGATCAGCTTCTTACCGTCTTCTGTCTGTGATCTGTCAACGTGGTTTCATTGCTGGGTTAAGTACTTCTATTCTATTCACATAATATGCTTACTTCATATATTTATTCTATTCAAATATATGCTTACCACTTGTATCTATCGATATGTTCGGCCATCACAATCACGCGACCTGTCTAACGCCTGTCCCGTCTCCCTGTCTCCCTGTCTCCCTGCGAGTGGCTGTCCCAGAGTGATGACCGGAGTGTTGGACGTCCTGTGATGAAGACCGGGAGGATTTTTCAAGTCAAGTCAAGAGTTGTATTTGTCACGGCATACATAGACGCCTGCGCAATAGAGCACGCGAAGCAGCTGCTCTACGACTATTGAACATGGGGGGGCAAACGTCTGATTTTGCTCCCCCACTTTTTGATCATATGAAAAATATGATATACCCCCCCCCCCCTCCCATATATAAATCTAACCATAACTACGTAATTTCAATCAAATTAATAATACGCAATGACACTTAATAGCAAGTTTTTAAGTTTCCAAAGATTGCGACCCCCCCCCCCCCCCTGCTCCCCCATATGGTTTGATCCAGTGCCTCTCCAAGTCCAACCCCCAGCAGAGCAGACAGTGGCGCACGGCGCTGGCGCTGCAGGTCGGCTGAGTGTAAATATCAAAGGCCACAGAAGTGTGTAATTTGGTGGCAGGCAGGATTTTCCAGTAAGTTGTTTATGATTGTTAAGATTATTTATGTTAGACATGTCGTTTACTATTGAGTGGGAGAGGTTCTATCACGCAATACAATAAAAGTGTTTCACATCCCGAAATGCCATCTGGTCATACCAATAATAATAATAATAATAACAAAGTTTCCCTGAGGTTGGCATTAGCTTTAGTGCTAGCCGCTAGCTAACGTTGTCATATATCTAGATATGTGGTGTCGTCAGCTGGATAACGTTGACTTCGTTTGCAAATTTTAACGTTCGCGAGCAGGGCCGGATTAACCGGATTTCCCCCCCCCCCCCAAAAAAAGATTTTACTTTTATTTTATTTTTATTTTTTTTTATAATAATAATAATGCAATACAAGTCTGAAAATGAAGGGGTTATGTCCATGAGTGTCATTTTTAGAAATGAAGGCCTGCCTCTTATATAAGCCTCTCTAATAAAGGCCTGGTGCTCTTTGCAGCTGAGGTAAATAGAAGACCCGACCTATATTTGAGGATTTACGGTAAATCAAGATGTTCAATTATCTTAAGGTACAATACCTGAAATGAAAATGTGTGTGTGTGTCCAGCCAACCAGGTAACATGGCAGAAAAAAGAAAGAATACAGACATCGGAGCATTTTTCAGTACACCAAAACGCAAAGTAAGAACCCTAGTAGCCTAATAGCTCAAAGACTTAAAGGGCGGGCTCCACAAATAATGGATTGCACGGTGTTAATTGCACCTTTACTTACAATTCATTATAAATTGTAAATGGGGGACCCTGATGTAAACAAAACAAAAGTCTTTCTCTGGTCTGCAATCCCTTAACAATTGTGTGTATTGAGCCGTACTATATTGTACCCATTCTGCAATATGTTAATAACATTTTTAATCAATCAATAACAGATTGCAGAATGGGTACAGTACAGTACGGTTCAATACACACAATTGTTAAGGGGATGCAGACCAGAGAAAGACTTTCGTCTTGTTTACATCAGGGTTCCCCATTTTCAATTCATAATGAATTGTAAGTAAGGGTGCAATAGAAATGTTTCATAATGATGTTCAGTGTATTCATAAGTGTATTGCTCTCCTTAATGTAGAATGATATGGTGACTGTACAGACTCAGGAAGGAGAGAAAGAGACCAAATAATTACAGGTAGTGGAAATATCAGACAGTCAGCTTAAAGTGTAGGATAACATAACAAATTAAGACACAAATACTTGGATTATATATCCCCCCATCTCTCCCTTTCTTTACAGAGTAGCATAAAGATTGTGTATTCAAACCGGTTCAGTGTATTCATAAGTGTATTGCTCTCCTTAATGTAGAATGATATGGTGACTGTGCAGACTCAGGGAGGAGGCAGAGAAGGAGAGAAAGAGACCCAAGAGTTACAGGTAATGGAAATATCAGACAGCTTAAAGTGTAGGATAACATAACAAATTAAGACACAAAATAGGCTATATTTACAGCAGACCCTGTTATTGTTCCTTGTTGGTATTTTTTCTCTCTTTCTTATTAAAAACTTGGCCTATTTGAAAGGAGATTGATTTAATAAAAATAAAAGAGCAAAAAAAATATACAGTATATATACAGTATATAAATATATATATATTAATATATTATTATTATTATAGTAATTGGCTATCATACTGCAATATAAACTGAGTTTTATAGTGAAAAGAGCAGCTTTATTGGTCAAGATTGAAGGCTCTATATTGCAGGAAATTGCACGTACAGGTTCATTAAATGAAAAAAATATCAAAATAATAATTAAAAAAAAGTTGCACCCCCACTTTCAACTATAACTAGGCGGCCATGACGGCATACAAGTATACAATGAAACGCGGGGGTTCTTGCCGGAGTGCTGGAGTGCCGGACGTCCCGTCCCGTGATTAAGACGGGGAGGACGTGACCCTCTTTGCGCCGCCCCTGTGCCTCAAATAGATCCGCTATCAGCTCTATCTTTAATCTTTCAAAATGTTCAGTTGCTATTGCATGCACTCATCTGTGTTTCACTACACACATGAGTGCATGCTTACCAACTGTCCATCTGCAACACTACTATCACCGACATCTAAGAAGGGAGATCCCCCCTTGAATGGCCCTTCTAAGGTTTCTCTCCTCCACATTGCCTGTGGTGCATTTTTTCCTATTGCTAGGTTTTATTGAGTTTTTACTTACCTTCGCATGGGGTATGTCTGGGAGTGTTGCATTACTTTATTTTGCATTTATTTTAAATTTGTTGGACCTTATGGTGTTCTTGTTTTGTTCTTGACTTATTGTGATGTTTGATTGATTGATTGATTGATTGATTGAAAACTTTATTAACAGATTGCACTGTACATTGGAGGTGGTTGGGTGGGTGGGGTTGGGGGTGGGGGGTTGGGTAGGAGGGGTGGGTGGGGAACACTGTACAACTGTACAAGCAAAACTGTACATTGGGGGTAGCTCCAGTAGCTCACCATGTACCTCGACGAGATAGCGTCGGGGAATACCGTGCTGCGTCACAGATCTGGTTGACTCCGAGTTCGATTCCCGGACCCGCCGTCATTTGCCGAATGTCTTCCCCTGTTCTCCCTCCCTGTACATTGGAATATTGACAAAACCATACTTGGTCATTTACTGTACATTGGAGGGGGTTGGGTTAGGACATTTACAGGGGCCAGTTTCGAATTGCAGTCTCCCGTAGGTGTTCTTTGAGAGTGGTTTTGAAAGTGGGTAGTGATTCACATTCCTTTACAGCTCTGGGTAGGGTGTTCCACATTGATGTGGCATAATTGTGAAACGTGTTTAGTCCCTTGTTTGAGCCATATCTGGGTTTAATATGATTTGTGGAGCTCCCTCTGGTGTTGTGATCGTGGTATTCACTGACCTTTGGGAAGTATTTTGACATGTACAGTACATGGGTACCTTGGTCGTGTAGTGTATCTTGTAGACCAGGCCCATTGCAAGTTGCTGTACTCTGTCGTCTACTCTAAGCCATCCTAGGTTGTCAAAGTGGGCAGGGGTGAGGTGGGTTCTTGGAGTCAGGTCAAGCAGTAGTCTAACCAGTTTGTTTTGAGATGTTTGTAATTTTGTTTTTAGCGCCTTTGAGGTGCTTTGGTACCATGAGGTGCAAGCATAGTCGTAGTACCCTTGCTCCTGCCAGAGTCTTCAGGGTATTCTTGTTTACCAGAGAGGAGATCCGGTACAAGAATCAAGTTTGTTGGTTGACTTTTTTATTACATTGGATGCCATTTTGTCTCAGGAAAGATTAGCCTCACCCACTGTAACTGAGAAGCCGTCGGTCTTGCTGAGTTTGTTATTTGAACCGAAGAGAATGGACTCTGTTTTGCCCATGTGTAATGATAGTTTGTTATCAGCGAGCCATATGCAGATTCTGCCTAGTTCCGACCTAGTTCCAAGTTCTGCCTAGTTCCGTTTCTTCTTGACTTGTTTAAAGAAGACATGTCCGGCCCATGGGGACATTAACGTGTGTTGTCGGGCCTTACAAATAAATTAGATTTGATTTGATTTGATTTAAGGGCATATATCTCAACGTGAATATAGCTTCTACTCGCACATGCACAACAGCTACTCTAGGATTGACACCTTCTTTATTCATGCAGCAAAACTCCATCTTGTTTCGTCCTGCGGATACTTACAAGATGGATGCAGCTCTCCATCTATCTGGATGGATCTCTCTCTCTAATCGGACGTGTGAACTGTATTAAGATGAACGTTCTTTCTAAATTTCTTTACCTCTTTCAAACCCTCCCTATATCTATACATACGAATTTCTTCAAGAAATTACAAAGGATAATATCTGTATTCATATGGAGGAGGAAGGTCCCTAGAATAAAAATTAAAACCCTATATAATACACCCCAGAGTGGAGGACTGAAACTACCTGACTTCCAACGATATTACTGGGCTGCACAAGCAGAATGAGTGTTGCTGTGGATCCCATGCTTCGAGACCAGCAGGTAGGCTTCCGGAGCAACAGATCTTGCACGGACCAGATCACCACCCTGTGCATCATTATAGAGCAATCCATCGAATGGAATTCTCCATTATACATAAACTTCATAGACTATGAAAAAGCCTTTGACAGTGTGGATAGAGAGACTCTGTGGAAACTGCTGAGGCATTATGGTATCCCAAAGAAAATCATCACTCTGATTCAAAACACCTATCAAGGAACATCATGCAACGTTTTACATGCAGGCCAACTGTCAGAGAGTTTTGAGGTCAAGACCGGTGTGCGTCAGGGATGCCTCCTATCGCCCTTTCTCTTCCTCCTAGTCATAGACTGGATTATGAAGACCACCACAAAAGGAAATAAAAACGGCATACAGTGGACCCTATGGACACAACTGGATGACCTCGACTTTGCTGATGACCTGGCTCTCCTGTCACACAACTACAACCAGATGCAGGACAAGACAACCAAGCTGGCAACTACATCCCTTGAGACTGGGTTGAGAATAAACAGGAAGAAAACCAACCTAATGATGATCAACACCTCTACCAACAACACAGTCACAGTAGGTGATGAATCCATACAGGAAGTCAACTCCTTCACTTACCTAGGCAGTATCTTGGATAAGAAGGGCGGCACAGATGGCGATGTCACAGCCAGAGTAGGCAAAGCCAGAGCAGCATTCATCAAGAACACCTCGAGGCGGGACACTGAGGCGGAGCTCAAGAGACAAGGAATTACCTGGGTGGGGGAGGCGGAAAGGACAGCCCAAAGCCGTGTTGGATGGAGAAAAGTCGTAGATGGCCTATGCTCCATTGGGAGCGATGGGCCTAAGTAAGTAAAGTAAGCACAAGCAAGGGCTTTATGGATTTGGAAGACTGAGTCAACTAATTCACCTGCTTGGAGACAAATAGAACAATGCCATATAGAGTTGTTCCGATACCGATACCAGTATCGGAAATGCCTCCGATACTGCCTAAAAAATCGGTATCGGCGAAAGTCTAGCCTCCGATACCATATGACGTAATTTATCAACAACACGTGTGGTATCCTCCTGCTGAGAGTAGGGTTGCCACCCGTCCCTTAAAATACGGAATCGTCCCGTAATTGGAAACTAAAAGACGCGTTCCGTATTGAACTGATACGGGACGCCCTTTGTCCCGTATTTTAAGGTTGCCAGTTTAGTGAGAGAAATGAGCCAGTCGACCTACAAAAACAAGCAAAAGTGTGTCCAAAAGTTGCGGAAAATAAACAGACTTGGCAACTCTGGTATGATAGGCGTGCGCTAGCAGCGCTGCGTGACTTCTTTTTGAACACAGCAGACACCACTCCACCGCGTCCTAAAAGGACAAAACGCCTCCAGAAGTACAGACCTGAGTGGGAACCAGGCACACATGAAGCCAGTCAGACTTGGGGGTGCGGGTCGGAGTCGGAGATAAATAATAATAATAACGTCATATTAAATGCATGCGCGAAGCGCATCATTCGTGATTTTCCATTAATTTGAAAGATCAATATTTTACACTACAACAGACAAACTTGAACACCAACATGTGGACAGTTCACACACAAAATGCAGCAGTTTTTTCTCTAATCAGAAGACGATTTATTGTCGATTTAGACGCAAGCGGCAACAACTAGCGTTTGGACTTTCGTTTCGCACACCGCACAGGATCTGTGTGTGTGTGTCACTGTCACTCACAACAACAATCGGTGCAGGAGCGATAATAAACACACATTACACAAGACCGTAGAACAGTCGAAGGTGGTCTTGCGTTCAGGAGTGGTGGAAATAAACTCCTTCATGACAACATGAATGTCCAGTGAGTCCAGAATATCCTGATGCATATGCAGCAAGTTCAGGTTATTATTATTAAAGAAATCAGATATTCGTTTTTGAGACATTTCTTTTCTGAGACACAAGTAAACACACTCTCCACTTCAGTCAGTCCTCCCTCTCTGCAATTTGTTCCCGCATACAACATCGCCGACAGATATATTCCTTTACTGCGCGTCCCAAAAACAATTCCAGGCCGCAATTTTTTTTACCAACGGATTTCCAGTTCCGCGTTGACGCTTCCAGGCCGCGTCTATTCGAATCCCAACTGGTTCATGCATCGGCTACACGCTGCTTTAATAACACTGCATTATCGAGACAGCGCCCCTATGAGGATCTGGCAATGAATTCCAAGAATAGGGTAAATCTGCAGTGCCGCTCCGCTCTGTGACATTGAGTAGCCTCGGTATTACAATGGAATAAAGGCCAAAACAACCTTGCAGTTGCAGTTACACTCCCCGCCAGCAGGGGGTGCTGTCGCACCCGCCGCACCCCCACTTCCCGCGTCCGTGGTGGGAACTGGCCTGTTTTGATAGCGTCAGTGGAGATGTTTACAAAGCAAACTGCATTAGTATGTAGGCGTGTGTTTTCTGTGGCGCATGGTGGACTGACTGACATCAGACAGCATGCATCAGGAGAACAACATTCCCGAAATATAAGAACGCAAAGAAAGGACCCAAGCACAGGTGTCACAGTTCTTCATGACTGAAACATCTCCTGAGATTGATTCTGTATGGGATATTACATCTTATTTATCTGGTTGTGTTTTTAACTAGATGTCAGTATTTCTATTTACCTGCCCTGGCAGCCCGGAGCCTACTCTTCTTTGCACTTTATTTTTTATTAATCTTTTAATTTGGGTCACACAAGTGTTTCATTTATTGTCCTCTTTCAGTAAAAGTGTTCCCAGGCTTTGTTTTTACAGCACTTTATATGCATACAGTATTATGCTCAAGTTGAGGCTATAGTTCAGCCAATTTATTTAAACAATGTTAAATGCAAATAAAGCACTTTAAACATTAAGTATGACTAAATGCTTTCTTGACTATATAGTAACTGTTCCAAAATGCATAGATTTCTATGTATTTTAGGGGTTTGGGGGGCTAGCTCTTTTGAGTATAAATGTCATAGATTGTTTTATTTAGATTTCATAGATTTTAATTTTTTTTTGTTTTGATCCACTTTTTCTCCCATTTTTCTATATTTTCTCCCATCCCAATTTCGTATCATCCAATTCAACCCTCTTCTGTCACGGTCGCTGTTTCTTGCCTCCCACAAGCCGGCTGCAATGTGGACTAAGTCATACATAGCACAAGTCCCCTCCGGTACTTGAGGTAACAGCAGTCGCATCTTTTCACCTGCGCAGCTCGATCTCTCAGTGGCGAGGAGTAACTCGTGGGAGGCTCACGCTGCCCTCGACACTTCCTGATTCTACTGCGCAGGCGCACCAACCGACCTGTAGGAGTCGCTGTCCACAACGCCCGATCCCCACCCATCAGTTTCCCACCCCCTAATACGGCCAATGTGTATTAGTACGGACGACCAGCTAAACTGAAAGCAAATGTGGAGCGCTGGGCTCGAACTGACGAGCCCAGCGTCTCCAGCATTTCGTGGCGAGCGCCTTGCATAGATTTCGATGCATTTCAGGAGTTTGGGGGGCTGGCTCCCCAAAATAATTAAATAACATAACCCTAACCCTAACCCTAAAACCAAAATAAAGTAAAAAACAATGTATAGTGACAAAATCCGCCCATTTTCACCCAAAAAACTGCCCAAAACCGCCCAAAAAGATTTCTCGCACGCTCTACGTGCACGCTTGATGATAAGTGTTCCTTATTTCTATTGGTCAAAGGTGGCAACCCTAGCTGAGAGTGAGCACTATAAAACAAACGTGTTTTTAATCGACCGTGAATTAAAGTGTCAATGCTGTTTGTCATTTTAACAGCAGATAGTTTCTTAAATGCCATCGTCCCGACAGAGCAGTGTGACGGGGAGCTCTGATGTGTTTGCTTGCTGGTGTTATTACCATTAGCTGAAGAGCTATCTGAAAAGCTAATTTTAGCTTAACGTTACCTTGGCTAAAGTTGGGACTATTCATAATCCAGCAATAGTGGCTGCAGACCTGCAAGCAAAGTACAGCAAGTTGGCAAAGGAGTATTCCAAGGTAAATAACTTTTTCACCAGTAACGTTACATTCTTTCCATCTAACGTTTGCTCGTGTTAACTGGCTAACCTAGCTCACGCTAACGTACTGAACGACCTCTCCCACACATGCACGCAATTAATGACATAATGCGGACAGCCATACCGGTGACAATGTTTAGCGTTTAGTGCCAAATGATAAGAGTCTGAGGCGGAGTCTCAAAAGAGAATGTTGAATATTTATTTTGCATCGAAAATCACAACATGTACGTTACTACTAGCTAACTAAACCGGAGCCTTCTGGTAGCAAGTGCAACAACGTATAACGTCCATGCGGAACTAATGTCCCAGCAACCTATCCGTAGATGAACTCATTGAGCATAGTTGTCAATTAATGATACTAATACTAATCTATACAATCACCTGTTGTTGAATAAATGCCATTACTTTCTAGTTATTACTAAAAAACAGTATAAAACAGTAGCTGTACATTTTTTTTTAAAGTTTTATAATTTATATAATATAATAATTATATATATATTTTTTAAATGTATGCACTGGTATCGGAATCGGATCGGGAAGGAAAAGTTTTTATCGAAACATCTCTAATGCCATACCATGGTCGGTATTCCTTTTATCCGGTCGCAGGGGCGTAGCTGGGGGGGGGGGGGGGGGGGGGGGTAGCTTAGGATGATTCCAAGCACTGGGGGGGGGGGGGGCCCAACATTTTTTTTTTCTTTTTTTTCTAGACATCACTCAGGTGTATTATTGATGCTCTCATTGATACTATGTTTGTTTCTGAAGTGTGTGTGTGTGTGTGTGTGTGTGTGTGTGTGTGTGTGTGTGTGTGTGTGTGTGTGTGTGTGTGTGTGTGTGTGTGTGTGTGTGTGTGTGTGTGTGTGTGTGTGTGTGTGTGTGTGTGTGTGAGTGAGATATATAGAGAGAGAGGGGGGGCTTTGGTAGACTATTGCATTGGTCCATTCAATGAAGATGAACGCAATGCGACATCCTTTACTAGGCTCACCCACCAACAGTGCAGGTGCTGAACTGCTGATCCGAATGTATAGGTAAAAACCATATTATGCGTTTTCATCAATAAAAAAATTGCCAAAAGAAATTCCGCTCGCGCGCTTAAGCGCGCTCGCATTCACTGGGGGCCTACAAATACATTCTTTCATGGGGCCCAGAATCTGGAGCTACATCCCTGTCCGGTCGTACCACACCCTGAAGAATAGTTCAGATAACCCATTTATTAAACACACAGCTAGAACATGGTCTGAGATTCAAACACATCTTGGTAGCTTTATTGGACTTCACAGGAAAACTCCTTTCCATATCAACCCAGCTTTACCAGAATCACTTAGAGATGGCATTACCAAGCAAGAAGTGGCACAATCAGGGAATTAAAACGTTTGGGGACCTCTATGAAAATAACATACTCAGGTCCTTTGAACAGTTCTATTTCGTAATGGATCTCGCTCAGCATCACACTTGCACTGTACTTCACTTTGTGCACGTGCACTGAATAAAAAATTCCACCATGTACCTTTACATCCCAACATTCGTCTGACCACACCCCCATCCGCTTACCTTCATAAGCAGGTGTGTGGTCACCTACTCGCCTCCTTCTTCGCTTTCATCACAAGGAAGTGCCTTCGGTAGATCCCCACTTGACGAGGTTGTTAGTAGAAGAAAGTTGGAAAACAAGAGATACGTTGACATCATATCTTTATTTTCTCTCTCACTATTTTCGAGAAAATACGACGATATTGTCTTCGTTACTCGAGTGTCTGGAAGATGATGATCATTCTAAACCTCCACAGTTTTTTTCATATTAGGAGCTCACGCCGCTGACATGCTTCCCAACTACAATCCTCCTTGCTGCGGCTGGATGGGGTAAAGACCCTCCAGCAACACAGCTGGACTGTAGGACGCACCGACTGTTGTGAGAAGCGGTGGTTTCCAGGTTGGGTATGTACTGTTGGCTTGCGAGCTCTGGTTGTTGTTGCTGCTATGGGGGTTAGCTAACAATTTACGAAACGCCGACCCCAGGCTAGGGTCCTCTGCTCGGCTTAAAACGGCGATTGGAGGATCTTGGCCTGACGCCCATGATGGCTAATCTAGTGGCCCGCGCTAGGTTCTGGTGATCCCAGGATTCTAGAGCGGATGCTTCTCTGTCACCGTGTAGGCCCCATCTTTCATATACAAATGAGAGTATACCCTAACGAGGAAATGTGGGCATGGATGTTCGTTATCGGAAGATCCATGTTCAAGTCGGCTGCAGCCCAGATGGGGCTTGTGCTGGCTCCGCCGGATGTCTGGTAAAATTACCGTTGTAAACTGTGTTAACATCTCTTTTTCTCTTCTCTCTTAAAGGATGAGGAGGGTTTCAGATGGCGGCCTGTCTGAAGTGTGGCTTGTTTTGTCATTGTATACAATTCAGGTGATAGCTGCTTAAGCTTGCGTGCTAGTTGTGGACTACTGTTTTAGCCAGTCAGCTGTTAGCTGCGGCGTTAGCTCGCTGTGTTTACCAGGCTGGTATACATTAGCTTATTGCTATCAGCCGATCGGCTGTTAGCTTAATGCTACACTGTTGAACGTTCTGTGACTATAACATGCCTTAAACACTCTGACTATGACGTCATCTTTGACAGAGGATGTTAGTCGAACCTACCGGGAGCCCGGCCAGCGAGGACTGCGTCAACATGGGGAACCGTAGTGGCCGGGTGAGAAACTATATTTTCCTAAAGAAAAGATTGTTTGGTCACTTTTCGTGTGTGCTTAGCAAGGCCTGTGGCCGATACTAATCGATAATTATGTATTCTCTCGTTATGAAAAACGGCGTTCCTCTGTAGCAAGAGTGTACTTGCCATTTTTTGTGGTGATAAAGGGTTGTGTGTGTCTTGTGATCTATAACTGGGTTAGGTTGGCCACAGAAGCACATGTGTAAGTCTGGTACCGGGGCTCTTAAGGGGGCCCTCTCTATTCTGTGTTTTTTTCCTTAGTAAAAATCAGATAGCAGGTTAGCACATGAGCTGTGTGAAGCTGTTAGACACTTCATGTAGCTGACTTTGACTGTGTCATGCTCTTTTTTGTCATTACATCGTATCATGGGTGTGGGGTCGTAAAGGGGTGAACTGGTAATCCTTTCCTCCCCTTTTGATGGGCAGGGGTTAAAACCTCCTGTCCTTCAAGGTTCCTGTCACGTTGCTGTTCGGCACGTTACAGGGTAAGAGGGGGGGGGGGGGAGTTTCCTGGTCCCACGCCCTGGAAGATTGGTCGTGTGCACCGCAGAAATTCCCCCGCCATAGAGTACGTCACTGTGCGCGTCTCTGTTGGTAAGACTTCCGTGAGTTGTTCAGGTCCATATGATGGATCTGTTTCAGGGAGTGGTCAGGGCTCCTCCTCACGAAGCTCCTACTCGGGCCTTCTGTGAGTTAGGACTCTCCTTCCCTGTGAGGGAGCCTCCTCAGAGTTCAGAGCCTCCTCCTCAGATTGTCAAGGTGAGTAGAACTTCAAAAAGGAGTCCTGCTCTATTGTGTGTGTATTCGATTCAATTCGATTATTGAGTGTGTATTGGTCCAGTGCCTCCTCCTCGGAGAGCCCTAACCCAAATTTTACATGGCTCAATGTTGCAATATATTCTTTTCAATCTATACAGCTCGCGTGGGAAGTCTCTCTGGGGATTTCCGTCTCCTCCCTATGGGAGGGTGGTGGGATGTAAAAATGTAAACAATTTTTACCCTCAGCGGCGTCACGAGGGATTCATGACAGTCTGTGTTCTTTCTTTTTTGAATAAAAAGAGGAAGGTACATGAAGCACGACGGCTCCGTGTCGTTCTCCCAGGCGACTTGGAGGAACAATGTTTGGTGTTTTGCTAGACTATCCATTGATGTGTTTGGGTCTCGACGCATACATAGTGCTGGCTCAGGTGTGTTTCTGTGACAGAATCACACAGGGGCTAAGTGCGCCTTGGTTGCTTGTTAAAACAGAGTTTTTATAGGGCAACTGGGATGGAGTTTTGTCTCTTCCGAGCGCCAGTTTACTAGGTTGCTCGATGAATTCTCGTTCATATCTGGGGGATGTTAACGGAATAGATCAGAACATAGGTAGAGGGGTCTCACGCCCTTGGGGTGGGCCACTGAGCACAGTCCAAATGGGACCGTCTGGGTGGCGCCCTCTTTTCATGTTTTTTTTTTTTCATACAGTCAACAGTAAATAATAGCGCTGCCCGAGGCTGGGCATGATACAGTCAACATATAGCAAGAGAGAGAGCGAGAGAGAGCTCCCGTTCTACAGTCAATATACAGTGTACAGAGAGAGAGAGAGAGAGAGAGAGACATATTGGAAAGAAATTGAAATGCTATTTGGCCCTAAACAGAGAGTACACAGTGGCAGAATACCTGAGCACTGTGACTGAAGATCCTTGACTAGGTACAGACTCAGCGAGCACAGCCTAGCCATCGAGAAAGGCCGCCATAGGCAGACTGTGTGTGTTAGAAAGAGAGAGAGAGAGAGAGAGAGCATGTGTGTTTGTCGTGTGTGTGTGTGTTAGAGAGAGAGCATGTATGAGAGATCCAAAAGGACAAAGATCAACACTTAAATCCAAAGAGAAGAGGGTCTATACCAGAGAAAACAAAGCAGCAAAGAGCCAATGGCCGACATCAGCTAAATAGGCTAGCCAGGTAATGACACCAGGCCACACACAGCTTTTGCCAACGGCCCAACGCTACCCAAGCTACTCAAACGACCAAGACAATTCAAACACAGCACATGTCGTATCTCCAAATGTTGTGAAGTAACATATGTTTTGCCTGGAAAAAAACATCGTTATTAACAAAACATTCAGGAGGGGAAGGAAGGAAGAGTGGGGTAATGTCATTATATTTTCATTAATCTTACCTGCACCAAGGAACGCAGGGCGAAAGGCCGCAACACAGGTCTCCACGTTGACGAAAGGCCTCTCGCTGGCGGGACAAAAATAACTAAGCTATGGCCGGAGCCTTGTCATGGTGCAGGCCCGACTACATCTTCTGTCAAAGATGATGTCGTAGTCAGAGTGCCAGAACCCCCTCCTATTCTCACGGCTAATGTCAATGGTCGTAGCACAAGCTAACAGCTAACTCTAGGCTAACTGATAGCATCAAGCTAACGTTCCCAGCCGAGCGCAGCCGGCAGCTAACGTCGTAGCTAAACAGCTAACTGGCTAACAGTTAGCTCAACCCGGCTATCGCTAACCATTAGCTAACGCAGAAGCAAGCTATGCGGCTACCACTGAAAAACTGTAACGTGAGAAAAGCAATACAGGTGCTGACACCAGGCCACACACCGTTAGCTACTACTACTACAACAGCTAGTCGGCCAGTTTGGCTCCAGAGAGAGAGAGAGAGAGAGAGAGATATATATCCACGGCGGGAATAGAATAGAGTTAATAGAATAGGTTAAAAACTCACCAAACGTCCAAGAGGATGGAGACAACCGCGTGGAGTTGACGAAGTTCATCTGCCAAACGACCATCCTCTTCATCTTGGCTGCATGCGCTGTCTCTAGGTTAGCTAACGCTAGTTAGCCTTTAGCTAAGCTAGCTACTAGCCGACATCATCATGGCTATATCCCGACTGCACCATGACAAGGCTCTGGCCATAGCTTATTTTTGTCCCGCCAGCGAGAGGCCTTTCGTCAACGTGGAGACCTGTGTTGCGGCCTTTCGCCCTGCGTTCCTTGGTGACCGACCAACTGATAATGACCGACCTCTTCCAAAGCTGCACGCGCGAAATAGTCAAACACAGCTGACGCACGCCGGTGTACACATGATGTAACCACTCCCTTCGTTGAAACCAATAGTATGTCTGCTGCAGAGCTCCAATAGTGAGTATTTCTGCTGCAGAGCCGCAGACCCAGGAACAAGTCAGACACATTCTACAAATGTGTCTAATGTGAAATATATAAGCATATAAGCAAAACTAGATTTTAGGTCTGTGATGAAAAAGGGCCTCGCGGGAAGGGGGGCCTCGCAAAAAATAAAATAAAAATAAAAATAAAAATAAAAGAAATAATAAATTATTTTTTTTATTTTTATTTTTTGCGAGGCCCCCCTTCCCGCGAGGCCCTGTGCGACCGCACTGCTCGCACACCCCCTGAGGCGGCCCTGTCGACACGCATACCTACCCCCTCTCCTGGAGTGGGCATGTCGGCGTGGTTAGGACACAGGACTGGTCTGGTCACGCTGGTCCAGGTCAGTTAACCATTTGTCCGCCGGGGATGCAGATCTGCTGTTCTGGTACCCTGAGGGACTTGTGCTTTTTTCGGGGGGAAAAATGCCGGGTCGGTCCGGGTGTCACAGGGTTAGGCGTTATGGAGACCCTATGTTGGGTACATGTTGTACTCTGCACTATCGTAATGGCTTACGGCCATACCAACCTGTCCACGCCCGATCTCGTCCGATCTCGGTAGCTAGAGCAGGTTCGGTCCTGGTTAGTACTTGGTTGGGAGACCGCCTGGGAATACCAAGTGCGGTGTGCTTAGGGCTGGTTCTCCATTATTTTCGCTCCTCTCTCACGCGTGGCGAAGAGAGGGCTGTTGGGGTGGTCTTGGACCTCCTCTGGTAATCCTGTGCTTCCCGTGCCGCCGGGCCTGGTCCGAAGTAAAGTTTTGTTGATACCGGAGGCCTGGGATAACCCTTTTTTGAAAACTGAAACACTTGTACTGCGGTGTAGCCAGTGTATACCCGCAGGTGTGTTTTGGATTTTTTTCTTGAGGGGTTATAGGAACAACCACCGCATCTGGTAACAACAGGGTGGTTGGTTCCCTGGTGTGTTGGAGCAGAGTCAACTCCCGGGTTACCCGGTTGAGTGTGCCCCTGCACGTTCATGACGTCTGCCAATCATGTCAGCCTTCTCTACCTCAACCCCTCTGGGTGTTTTTTTTTTAATGGAGGCTTTGTCATGGTGATCAACAACGCCAGCATACGCCCCTTCCGCCGGTGCGGCTGTTTTCAGCTGACTCCTTTGGCGCCTGTCTTGTCCGCAGTGCTCCAGGCTCAGGGTACAGCCTGTTGCCTGGTTTTCCCTGGTGCGCTGCCTGCTTCCGTTGGTTGACCTTGTGTGTGCTTACGGCCATGCTGACTGCCTGTTCTGCAGGGTCAGTGTGCCAGGCGGTGTGCTATTGGGGGGAAAGGGCCCGCTCTTGGAGGGGCCTTATCCGAATACGCTGGCGATGTGGGGGGCGGTGTCACTAAGTGACCAACTGGTGGGGTCTTGATGCCTGGCGTCATTGACCTCTCCGGGCCCCCGTTTTCCAGGGGATCCAGTCCCTTCAGTGGGTCTGGGTCTTCCTTCGCGCTCCGCTGCTACGGCCTTGCCACGGGGTTGGGTTTGCTCTTGACCCTGTGATTCTGGGGGCAGTAACGAGGTTGTTCCTTCCGTTCGTTCCCGGGTGGCATGCGGGTTGTGCGTGTGGGTAGTCGTGGGGTCAAGCCACGGTCTGCTCACCCTGTGCGTTGAGTTGCTTGAGTGCCTCTTCGCACGGTCGGATCCGTCTCCCTCCCGTAAGCCTCCAATAGGGAGGGTATCCTCCATTAGGGAGGGCCGGGGGGGCTCGGTCCTCCCCGATCTGACGGTTGTGGGGGGCCTCAGCGGGGTACATTTGTCGGGCTATGGCTCTCGCTCAGCCTCCCTTGTGCAAGTGTGATGCTGAGCGAGATCCATTACGAAATAGAACGTTAGGTTATGGCTATAACCAAGTTCTATGAGTAATGGTGACGCTCAGCATCAGACGCTGCTGCGGCCCTTGATCTCGCCTTGTGGTGAAAGCTTGGGAAGGAGGCGAGTAGGTGACCACACACCTGCTTATGAAGGTAAGCGGATGGGGGTGTGGTCAGACGAATGTTGGGATGTAAAGGTACATGGTGGAATTTTTTATTCAGTGCACGACGTGCACAAAGTGAAGTACAGTGCAAGTGTGATGCTGAGCGTCACCATTACTCATATAACTTGGTTATAGCCATAACCTAACGTTATGCAGCACCTTCCACCTTCCCACTACTAAATTCTTCAAATATCTACAGGTCAGACACTTCATAGATACAGTTCAGGGAGGAAGCTTCACTCTCCCAATGCCCCTCCTCATTGACGATATTCTAAAAGGCGTTATACACCCCAGAGGCATCCTATCATTAACATATAATAGAATGTTGGCCTTTACTGAAACAATACCCCTAAACGCTAAAACCAAATGGGAGCGGGACCTGGACTGTACTTTTGAAGAAGATGAATGGGAATCATTATGTGAGTCAGCATTATCCTTTTCAACACTCGACATACACGTACGTATGCAATTTAACATTATCCATAGAACCTATTTTACGCCAGAAAGACTTCACAGGATGAATGACTCGATCTCTGACCTTTGCCCTATAGTAGGTGCTCAACTGTTGGTAGCCTTCTCCACATATTCTGGGACTGTAACAAACTAAGACCTTACTGGGGCTCAATATGGGAGACTCTCGAAGAGATCACTGGGTTTGAGATCCCATCTACACCTAAATTAGCCTTATTAGGCAACATGTCTGACAACTCTCCTGATAAGAGAAACAAGGTGCGGTTCATACAATTTGCCATGATTGCTGGTAACAATTAAGTGTATTGCCTTGCTGTGGAAGAGTGCTGATTTCCCCCCTTGTCTATGTGGGTTAGTGAAATCTCTTCATACATGGCATCAGAGAAAATTATCTTCAATCTCAAAAGAAAACCACATCTCTTTGATAAATGCTGGTCTGGATTTAGGCAATACATAGGACAGATCACATAGCAGGTTGACAATGTAACATATAAGTCATTAATGTTGTTAGTTTTTTGGGATGGGTTCACTATGCCTCATGCATATATCAAATGACAAATATCATTAGTGTTTCAGCTAGTTCTTTGTTTCTATCATTAGTGTTTCAGCTAGTTCTTTGTTTCTATCATTAGTGTTTCAGCTAGATCTTTGTTACTCTCATTAGTGTTTCAGCTAGATCTTTGTTTCTATCATTAATGTTTCAGCTAGATCTTTGTTTCTAGCATTAGTGTTTCAGCTAGATATTTGTTACTATCATTAGTGTTTCAGCTAGTTATTTGTTTCTATAATTAGTGTTTCAGCTAGATCTTTGTTTCTATCATTAGTGTTTCAGCTCGATCTTAGTTTCTATCATTAGTGTTTCAGCTAGTTCTTTGTTACTATCATTAATGTTTCAGCTAGATCTTTGTTTCTAGCATTAGTGTTTCAGCTAGATATTTGTTTCTATAATTAGTGTTTCAGCTAGATCTTTGTTTCTATCATTAGTGTTTCAGCTAGTTCTTTGTTGCTATCATTAGTGTTTCAGCTAGTTATTTTACTATCATTAGTGTTTCAGCTAGTTCTTTGTTTCTATCATTAGTGTTTCAGCTAGATCTTTGTTGCTATCATTAGTGTTTCAGCTAGATCTTTGATTATTTCATTAGTGTTTCAGCTAGATATGTGTTTTCTATCATTAGTGTTTCAGCTAGATATTTGTTACTATCATCAGTGTTTCAGCTAGATCTTTGTTACTATCATTAGTGTTTCAGCTAGTTTTTTGTTTTCTATAATTAGTGTTTCAGCTAGTTCTTTGTTTCTATCATTAGTGTTTCAGCTAGATCTTTGTTTCCATTAGTGTTTCAGCTAGATCTTTGTGGCTATCATAGCCTGCAATGCTAACCGGCTTGTTTTTTTGCTGTCCTGTCATTTTTCATCATTCTCATCCATGCTGCCTTCAAGTCGTTGCTACGTAAATAGCCCTCTTGATTTCTGATCTTACCTCTATCCTTATCTCTCTTCTTTCTGACCCATCTTCTTCTAGAGGAAGGCGACACTAATTTCAAATCAATACTCAACCTAATGACATTCTACAGTACATCTACAGTACATCCACCATTATTAGTACAGCTGACTTAAAATTGGTGCAACATTTCCAATCACATTTTGCATTGTTGCCGATTGTTACATTTAAATATTAGGATCCTATTACTGTACCTAAGTTGTGTTGATTGATGAAGCCTCCCCTGACATCTGTGTTCGGGCAGAATAGTGGCTCATGGGAAACGTATGTAATGTAGATGTTGGTATGGATAGGGTGGTCAATAGATGTTGGTATGGATAGGGTGGTCAAACTTTCTGCCGTAATGTAATCAAATGGGAGCTTTGTCTAGGATGCTATTCAGAACTCAGTTTCAGCTCTTACATTTTCAGGGCACTTCCCTCATGAAAAGCAAATGTCCCAGGCGATACTTTCAATTGGTAAAACAAACAACCACTCAAATTGTAGCCAACCTCTGTGTGTAAACCTTTACATGTCTACTCTGAAGCATAGACTTTTACACGTCTACTCTGAAGCATAAACGTTTCCATATCTACTCTGAAGAGTATATTTTACACGTCTACTCTGAAGCATAAACTTTTCCATATCTACTCTGAAGTGTAATCTTTACACTCATACTCAGAAGTGTGAATTTGTACACGTCTACTCTGAAGCATAAACTTATACATGCCCACTCTGAAGTGTAAACCTTTACATGCCCACTCTGAAGTGTAAACCTTTACATGCCCACTCTGAAGTGTAAACCTTTACATGCCCACTCTGAAGTGTAAACCTTTACATGCCCACTCTGAAGTGTAAACGTTACACTCATACTGTGAAGTGTAAACTTTTACACATGTACTCTGAATTGTGCAAAAATAATCAAACGCATAGCGCTGAATCGGCAGTGGCACTCCGGGAACACGGTCATATTCAATGCGACAATCCTGCCGTCTTCCAAAACTGAACAGTGGTGCTCGCAAAATAGATGCATCCTGTGAACACAGCCTAACAAAGCAGGCCCCCTGTTTCACCTTTAGGGGTTGTGTCCATATAGCATTTTCTTTGTGGACATCAACACCTTTTTTCAATTGTTCCCAATGAGGAGTGAGCGTATGCTGCAGCATGCGCCACCTAGAGGACAAGCGCTGCACCTGGCTTCTTTTTCGTGAAATGTGCTGGTATCGTCACTGTCGCTCCCTTTCAGACAACCAATCCTATCCGACGAATCGTGTCATGCACCCACATCCTTCTAGCTCTACGGTCATCAGATTGCGCTGTGAGAGCGGGAACATCACCAAACTCATCCAAACAAAGTATAAATAACAAATAGCTAATAAAAAGCAATACCAGGTAATACAAATACATAACAAATATGCAATAAAATGCAATGGGGCGAATCGTGATGCCAGACAATAGACATAAATAACAAATATACAATAAAATGCAAAGGCACAAATCGCGGTTATAGACAGTAAAATAACAAATAGATAACGTTAATCAAAAGCAACAGCGCTAGTCTAGGTGGTTGGTGATAGCTACACATAGCCTTTTATTCTCACCGCAAGCACTTCATCCCAGCGCTCCACACAGCCTTTCTGCCAGTAAAAAAACGCTATATGGACGTTAATCTGAGCAGTCAGTGAGATAATAACCAGATAACTGCTTACATTCTACCAGCATTATAGACGTACAAAGGCAATAACTGCATGAGTATGAAACAGAGACAGTGACTGTTAAAGTATTCTTACCCACCATTGTTCAAGCTATTGTTGACACACAGGTATTGTATATACTAAGGAATACACAGATAATGCACCAATAATACCCTGGGCAAGTGATACATTACTCTACATTGTTCCTACAGTCTTTGCCGTGTTGCCTTTGTGGAGGCAGAACAACGGGAACTATGGTGAGAAACCTGGAGAGTCTAGTGAAGTCTCTATGGGGGGACGTTTCACGGTCGCACAGCACCACCAGTCAAGTCTGATCGGCAACCTGTCACCACGTGACCAAAGCTCGCAGAGAAGAAAGAGAAAGAAAGAGCCGCATTGATCGGCTGAGCCCATCCACTCTCAAGGGCTTTGCCAGGGGAGGAGGAGGAGGGGGGATATGTGTGTGTGTGTGTGTGTGTGTGTGTGTGTGTGTGTGTGTGTGTGTGTGTGTGTGTGTGTGTGTGTGTGTGTGTGTGTGTGTGTGTGTGTGTGTGTGTGTGTGTGTGTGTGTGTGTGTGTGTGTGTGTGTGTGTGTGTGTTAAGAATAGAGAGTGAGGGAGAAAGAGAGAGTGTGTTTTTGACAGTGTTGTGTTGTGTTGTGTTGTGTTGTGTTGTGTTGTGTTGTGTTGTGTTGTGTTGCGTTGCGTTGTGTCCGTGCATGTGTTGTGATTGTCGGGTTCATCTCCTTGGTGATTGGCTGGTGTAAAAAAAAAAAAAAAAAAAGGAGAAAAGAATTATGGCAAGTATTGATCCATCAGCACCAGCATCTGCAGGGAAGGTGAGATCCTTCCTCAAAAGAGGAACTGACGTGACGAAGCTCCGGTTCCTGGGGGTGGGGAAATGAAGGGGCACACACACACACACACACACACACACGCGCACGCACGCACTCACACACTCACACACACACACACGCACGCACGCACGCACGCACGCACGCACGCGCGCACGCACACACACACACACACACACACACACACACACACACACACACACACACACACACACACACACACACACACACACACACACACACACACACACTCACACACACACACACACAGAAAAGCAACAGAACCTGTGCTGGAGGTAGCTGGGTGAAAGGAGAAAAGGCATCGATTATATTTGCCATTAAACTTCAGTCGTGACTCAAACTGAAGTCTAAATGTATTCACCAGATAATATATTTATATGTTATATATGTTATTTTAAAGCAAGGTACCTGAGGAAACTGCCTCTCTCTCTCTCTCTCTCTCTCTCTCTCTCTCTCTCTCTCTCTCTCTCTCTCTCTCTCTCTCTCTCTCTCTCTCTCTCTCTCTCTCTCTCTCTCTCTCTCTCTCTCTCTCTCTCTCATGATTCTGTAATAATATGAAGCGTGATGACAACTATGTATTCTTATAATATAGAATATACTGATAATACACCATCCATTTTGCACCAGCGATACCTGGGACAATATACAGTATTTCAAGTCCTATCTGAATGAAACTTTACACATTGAATTTGAATACAATCAAATCATCTTTATATTATGGCTTTCACTTTTTCTTAGTGGAAAGGTCAGAGTTCATGTTCCTGTTTGAGTGATGTGATGAATAACCAAATAGAATGTTTTCTGTTGTTTCTTTCATGAGTCATTAAAACAATACAATGTACACCATGAACAATGGAAATGACAAGAGATAGAAAAAGGCTTCTGGTGGCCGACAGCGGATATATACCCAAACGGCCCAAATTGATCAATCCATGCCCCTCACTCAAGCTGTTGAGGAGGAGTTACTGTAATGTTTGATGAGAAGAGTGCCATGAGGCCAGATGACTAAGAACATCCCAGGCGTCTTTGCTATGGTAAGGCTTGCTATGGTATGTCAGGTTTGGTGGAAATCGGATCAGGAGACACTCATTTGAGTATTGAACATTTGGCCTGTATATTTGATTGTGACGTTCGTTTGTACTGTGGAACTTTGTACGTTGTTGATATGATTATGCAGCGTTAACCACCAAGACAAACTCCTGTATGTTCACTGGATTTAGTGTAGTAATGCTGCATACATTTATGGATGTGGGAAGTTGGAAGTGGGGGAAAAGCATCGTCTCCGACCTCAGACGTGCATTCGAGCTACAAAGCAGGAAAACGTTTTTTTTGTGTTTTGACCATTGGACTGTATTACGACCATTCTATTTGCCCATCTAACTATATTCTGCCTGTAATCAATTCATATTCTTATTGATTGATATTGCACTTGTGTGGACATTTGAATTTGTTTGTTTTTGAACCGTGATGAGTCTGAACACCACCAGGCTCGCACAATACTTACAAATGGACCCATTAAAACAGCTAATAACGTTTATATGATGTGGGTGGTCATGTTGAAATTACGTCAAATGACGCTGAGGCTTGAACTGGGGGTTGATCAATAATAGCCGAGTTTGCGACAAGGAACTCTGAGTTGACACAGCATTTTATAAAAATGTTCCTAGTAGGAAGTCGGAATTTTCACCTTCAGTTATAATCGAATGTGTTTGTTCTCATTTACAGATGCCTTTTGTGTATTGTTCTCATTGATTGTGTTATAGTAGATGACTTATTTACATATCCTAATGCTCTTGTTGCATCTGTAGGTACATTATATACTCAATCATTCATGTCTGTCTCTCTCTTATCTATTTGCAAGGGGAAGGCTAAGAGAATTATTAAGGACTCGAGCCACCCAAACAACTGCCTCTTTGAACTGCTGCGGTCAGGCAAGCGATACCGGAGTCTTAAGGCGAGCACAGAAAGACTCAGAAGAAGCTTCTATCCCCAGGCCATCAGGCTGCTAAACGAACAATAAACACTATGCAACAACCATCAAATGCACACAGCACACACACCACACGCACACACTCACTTAAACAAACAACACACTGCAGCACCCACTCTCCACACTTTAGATCACACCAAACACACTTTATATTTATTGATAAAGGATTTGCACTACAACTCGTACACCTACTGTAAATTGTACCTAAATTGCACCTCATCCTATTTCTGCCTTGCACTATATAGTATTGTATATTAGTACACTACACAGTATTGTATATTATATGGTAACTCAGTTACGTCTACTCTGCATCGAACATTGTACATATGTCTATACTGAACACTGTGACCTCATTTTTGTTACTTCTAATTTACATGCTATACTATGTTATTTTATTTCATACTTATCTTGTCTTGCACAGTCTCTGGAGCGTAACAGTAAGAAGCATTTTGTATAAAAGTATTCTGTACTTCTGTATGACAACTATTAAAGAAACTTGAAACTTGAAACTATTTATATTGCATGCACACACACACATACACACATCCACACACACACACGCACGCACGCACGCACGCACGCACGCACGCACGCACGCACGCACGCACGCACGCACGCACGCACACACACACACACACACACACACACACACACACACACACACACACACACACACACACACCTACAGTATACCAAAATGTACTATGGCACTATGGGTGGGAATCATCAGAGGCCCCACAATATGATATTATCACAATAATGTCACAATATTATAATATTGCAATATTGCTATATAAAAAACACAATTGTTTATGCTTGGTGTGAGTGTATCGATATAATATTGGCACGCAAAATATTGCGACATATGACTGTATCGACCCCCCCCTCCCATATATTAGTATAGTAAAACTATTATATATTGTGTTTCCCCACACATACCAATTACTATAGAAATACTAACACTACCCGAATACTATAGCGATTCACCATCCATTTAGGTAATATTCCACTACAGAAATACTACACCACAGTGTGACTGTGGTAAATCTATATTGTTTATGAAAACAACAACACAGGAATACTGTAAAGCAGCACTACAGTATTTCAGTGGTAAATATATTGTATAAAAAAGCCCACAGGAATAGGTTTTACGATACTTCATTTATATGGGCATGCAAGCACACACACACACACACACACACGCACGCACGCACGCACGCACGCACGCACGCACGCACCGCACGCACGCACGCACACACACACACACACACAGATAGTGTGTGTACTCTGTGTGTTTGTGTGTGTGTGTGTGTGTTTGCATTAAAACAGTATAACGTCCATCTACTGTACACACGGTTCGCTCTGTCACAAGTTCTGTACATCCCACAATTTAATCTCACAAGTCTCTCCCCTTCATCACACAACTAATAACATCTAATATCATCCGCTATACAGTACCATCTGACGTTCTCTATGCCAGTTCTACAGTATCATCTCTCGTTCTCTATGCCAGTTCTACAGTATCATCTGACCGTTCTCTATGCCAGTTCTACAGTATCATCTGACCGTTCTCTATGCCAGTTCTACAGTATCATCTGACCATTCTCTATGCCAGTTCTACAGTATCATCTCTCGTTCTCTATGCCAGTTCTACAGTATCATCTGACCGTTCTCTATGCCAGTTCTACAGTATCATCTGACCGTTCTCTATGCCAGTTCTACAGTATCATCTGACCATTCTCTATGCCAGTTCTACAGTATCATATCTTGTTTTCTATGCCAGTTCTATAGTATCATCCAATGACTACAGTGCATCAGAGGATCTCACAGTATCTTTCAATCAAACCATGCCATGGTATCTGAGTCACAATCTCTTATGTACAGTAGGCTACAAGACTCAGACTGAAAGGAACCAAAGTTATTTGGTTGCTGTTGTTACTGTAACTCACAGCTGGGAGTACAGGAGTTCTGGGGCTCGAACCAGCGAGATGGTCGGCCTCTCTAGACCCTCCTGCCTTGAGAAATGTTGTTGTTCTTCCTCCTTCTCTTTCTTTCCCATTCTTTCTTCTCCTTCTTCTTCTTCTTCTTCTTCTTCTCCTTCTTCTTCTTCTTCTTCTTCTTCTTCTTCTCTTTCTCTTCTTCTTCTTCTTCTTCTTCTTTCTTCTTCTTCTTTCTTCTTCTTCTTCTTCTTCTTCTTCTTCTTCTCCTCCTCCATCTTCTTCATCCTCTCTTCTCCTCCTCTTCTTCATCATCCTCTTCTTCTCCTTCTTCTTCTTCCTTGTCCTCCTTCTTCTCTTCCCTTTTCTTCTTTTTCTCTCTTCTTCTTCTTCTTCTTCTTCTTCTTCTTTCTTCTTCTTCTTCTTCTTCTTCTTCTTCTTCTTCTTCTTCTTCTTCTTCATCTTCTTCTTCTTCTTCTTTCTTCTTTTCTTTCTTCTTCTTCTCTTCTTCTTCTTCTTCTTCTTCTTCTTCTTCTTCTTCTTCTTCTCTCTTTTCTTCTTCTTCTTCTTCTTCTTTTCTTCTTCTTTCTTCTTCTTCTTCTTCTTCTCTTCTTCTTCTTCTTCTTCTTCTTCTTCTTCTTCTTCTTCTTCTTTCCTTCATCTTCTTCATCCTCTTCTTCTCCTCCTTCTTTCTTCCTTTCTTCTCTTCTCTTCTTCTTCTTTTCCTCTTCTTCTCTTTTCCTTTTCTTCTCTTTTCTTCTTCTTCTTCTTCTTCTTCTTCTCCTTCTTCTTCTTCTTCTTCTTCTTCTTCTCTTCTTCTTCTTCTTCTTCTTCTTCTTCTTCTTCTTCTTCTTCTTCTTCTTCTTCTCCTCCATCTTCTTCATCCTCTTCTTCTCCTCCATCTTCTTCATCCTCTTCTTCTCCTTCCTCTTCTTCTTCTTGTCCTCCTTCTTCTCCTTCCTCTTTCTTCTTTCTTTCTTCTTCTTCTTCTTCTTCTTCTTCTTCTTCTTCTTCTTCTTCTTCTTCTTCTTCTTCTTCTTCTTCTTCTTCTTCTTCTTCTTCTTCTTTTCTCCTCCATCTTCTTCATCCTCTTCTTCTCCTCCATCTTCTTCATCCTCTTCTTCTCCTTCCTCTTCTTCTTCTTGTCCTCCTTCTTCTCCTTCCTCTTCTTCTCCTTCCTCTTCTTCTTCTCTTTTCTCTTCTTCTTTCTTCTTCTTCTTCTTCTTCTTCTTCTTCTTCTTCTTCTTCTTCTTCTTCTTCTTCTTCTTCTTCTTCTTCTTCTTCTTCTTCTTCTTCTTCTTCTTCTTCTTCTCCTCCTCCTCCCTCCTATTTTTCAGGATTAGAAGTCAAACAGACTTGAAAAAAGTCAAACAGAACTGTACTGCCCCCTAAGATCACCAACCAGCACAAAGCCCCGTTACAAAAGCATTGTGTTGCAGGAGTGTCACAAATCACACAGATTGGGGTAAATCCAATGTTTATCTCCTGCTACCCATGTACAGACTAATATACTTTTGTAAAGTAAACATGAAGTTATCTCTCTCTCTCTCAGTCTATGTGTTTGTGTGTGTGTGTGTGTGTGTGTGTGTGTGTGTGAGTGTGTGTGTGTGTGTGTGTGTGTGTGTGTGTGTGTGTGTGTGTGTGTGTGTGTGTGTGTGTGTGTGTGTGTGTGTGTGTGTGTGTGTGTGTGTGTGTTCCTCTCTGTCTCCCTCCTGTTCTCCTACCTGGAGGAGAGATAATCTAAAAAAAAAAAAAAAGCTGCAGTTATGAACTTGATCAGGCTCTGTATCCTACTACAGTATTCTATTTATATTGGTATAGACTTTGTGGTGGTCAGGTTCTGTATCATATGACAGTATTATATGTCTATGGTTATAGACTTTGTGGTGGTTAGGCTCAGTTTATTACTACATTATTATTATATTTCTATGATTATAGACTTTGTGGTGGTCATGCTCTGTATCCTACTACATTATTATAGTGTATAACTTGTAACTGTAACACAATACATTCATAAAGAAAGTCTCCCAACCCTGCTTGTTAATTGGCATTAATGTTGTCAATTGCTATTCATGTGGTTAATTGGTATCCATGTGGTTAATTGGTATTAATGTGGTTAATTGGTATCCATGTGGTTAATTGGTATTCATGTGGTTAATTGATAGAGTCCTTTCTCCCCACTGTCCATGCTGTTCCTCATACTAGCTCTAGATAGTTAGCAATGCAAAGCCAATGGGGTCGAACTCCTGTCTGTAGAGTACAGGCTCACTGAAATCTACTCCACAATGCACACAAAGTAGATTTCAGTGAGCTTCGGTCAGCTTGTACAGACAAGAGCTCGACCCCATTGACTTTGCATTGGTTAACTATCCAGAGCTAGTAGGAGGAACAGCATGGATTGTGCTGAGAAATGACTCTACTATTTAACAACAGTATTGGTAGTAAGAAAGATAACTAGGGTTCCACAAATAAGAACTATCCCTTTAATCTCTTCTAAAAGGCACACTCTGTGACCGCAGTATCAATCACACCCACTGTGTACCGCTGGCTTTGTCTTCATTATAATCTATTGGATTGAAATTCTTTCATCACCGAAATTATTAAATGTATTGTCTGAGCATTTGAAAATGTACAGCTGACGATGAGGTTTACATGGATGTTGAGGCTGTGTTTATAAACAGTTTATTTGTGAGGTACACATCATTTAGATTATATCTTTAACAGATTAGATGATGTATGTCGTGGAATATATTATCATGTCATTATAGATCTGTGTTGAAATGCATATTCTATCATACATATTCGATAGCCTTGACTAGTTTAATATAGGTCAACTAGCAGAGCTCAAAGACACTAGGGCGACAGTCTGGCTGACGTTCAGTGATAACAACCTCAAGCCTCAAGGGTATAGGACAGATAGACATTTTCAAGTAAATCACATCTTGTTCTTTTCTTCTTTAATCTTGACTCCAGTTTTGTCTCAGGGACGATAAACCTTTAGACTTATCTTCTGTTTTTATTCTCTCTTCTATGTTAAATCTATGTGTCATCTTAATGTACGTCATATCATATCTGATATAATATGTTACGTCTGACAACTGTGTATTTAACATATGTCTGAACAGAACTCTTGGTCACTTTATGACCAGAGGCCACTGTGTGAACATGGGTCTCTGACTGTAAATTGAACTTTCATTGTGGCCGCGGTGAAATAACGTTTATTGTAAATAAACGTCCCTATTATTAATAATGACTCAGAATGATTTGTAAACGGCTCATCGTTTAGTCCATAGATATTTCCCATTACAGATGGCGACGAGTGAAATTATGGGATATTTTTTGTTTTAACTAGTTTATTAGATTTTAAAGCGATGGGGGTCGAGTTGGCCGTGAAGCGGGCTTTGCGGACAGGTTGAATCTTGAGTTTCAAGGGAAGCGCTTCCTTATCTCAAACTCCTCCGCGCATTGGAGAGGGGGAGAGAACCACCTGCGCCGTCCGTTTTGCTGTCACCTCCGGCTTGAACCTTGGGAACGCGTGGGGAACATTCGGTGAGCTGTTGGCATTCTGTTTAAAGGGGTTTTGTTTTGCATCTATAAAGTAGTTAGGTTACGATTAGATTAAGACGTCTAGGTTGACCAGATAGCGTATGACACAGAGTGGTGATTGCCGACGAGCAGTCCAGGAGAGAATTAAGATCTCTTGCCTCAAAGCCTCCGAGATAAGACACGGAGAAGGGGGACGCCTGTCTACGACTGTCTTGTCAACTCTGACAGGTAAACCTATGGGGATGCGTGTGGGAGTTTGAAGTTATTTTTGGGGTTCTGGGTCTAGATGGGGTCTAACACTAGAACATAGTAGGGTTAGAGTTGTTGAGTCTCTGGGTCCAGGTGGGGACAAACACTAAAACTTGGTATTGTTTTTCTTTTTTGTGTGTTACTGTGGTATAATATAATGTTCTCATGTAAATATATTCCCCTCCCCTATATCCCCTTACCTGTGCCCCCCCCCTATCTGTGGAATAAGACATCCCCCTCCCCTCTCCCCAAACCTGTACCCCCCCCCCCATCTGACCTATCAAATGGGACCACACCCCCCCCCCCTTGTTACCTATATAGGTCTCCTCCCGAGATCTATCGAGGTCTTTTACCTGGGTCATTTCAGCTGATCACCTGGGGGAAGCCCTCAGCCATTCTCTCTATGTATTCTATCTGTTTGGTTAATAATCCTTGTTATTATCCAAACCTCGGTTGACTGAGAACATTCTTCATCAGGATATCTACAAATATCCCACAATTGGCGTCTACAAACTTGTGACGGACCTTCTTGCGTCCTACCGGCGTGCTGTATTGTTTCAGCTATACAGAGAAAAGTGAGTATAATAGATGGTCGACCAAAAATGTATGGCAAGGAATTAAAACCTTCCCGCTTTTCTCTGTGCCAGGTGAATATTACAGAATGTTGTCAAATATTGAGATCATGGCTGAGTAAGAATAATGTGCATTAATATATCTGATCTGTATTGAGAATCGTTACCAGGGCGCACGTGCACCTGGGTCCTTATCAGGCGGTTCTGAGAGGATGGGTTATATGTGCTATTCCCGAAAGTTTAGGCACAAAGGTTGAAGTGCTATTCCAGGTCGAGTTGGAGCCGACCAAAAGCTAAGGCACACAGAAAGGTTGTTGGATTGCTAACCCAAGTCTAGCTAATGCAGACTAAAATATAGGCAACAAAAGAAGATACGTGAGCTTATTATGATGTGATATCCTTGGAAAACGCTACTCTGTTGGAACCTATTCTGTGATTCTTTTGGATTTAACAGAGTAACGTCATAATATTCATTGTTTCAACCTCAAACTAAGCCCACAATCTCTTCCATTCCTGAAAACGATGTATTCGGATTGAATTAACCAATTTATCATACAGATAGCGGGAAGGTGACCGGCGATGCCTCGGCAGTACGTGAATGTACATTTAACGGGACATTAGTCGCGGGTTGAAGGGACCGAGAGTATGATTAAAAGGTATATATAATCTAATATATCGCTGGTAAATTTCAAAGTCAGGTTCGGTCGTTATGACTTTAATAACGATGTATAGTTAAATCAAGGGATAAATGCCTTGTCGCAGCGGTGCTGGTCGACTAAACGAACAGCGATCCAATACAGTCAGATATATACACACGTTAACTTATATGTATTAATGTTTGTTTGTCTGTTTAAAGTCTCGTTTGTACGTGCACAGTATGCCGACTGATATCGCGCCGAGCATTGAGAGACGAGTTAACATTATGGGAATAACATTGGGGTACAACTCGCATGCAACGTCCGGTTGGAAATTATAGTTTTATTGTTTCTATTTGTTTACGTTTCACTATGCACAAGTGACGTTCATTCGGTTACAAAACGCTGGTTTTAAGTAAATTCCAGGCTATTGAGAGCTCGCGGAACTAGTACTGCATGGATTGCAAAGCGTTATTTCCGAGGCGAATGAGAACGCACAAACGTCGCTTGGAGCGATGACGTCACGCTATGCGCGCCGTGGAGTTATGGTTTTGTTATGAGCCTATCCATAGGCGAACGTAAAGTTTAATATGCCCGAGGACGAGGGTATATGAAATCCACGTATAGTATATTTTAATTGTATGTGTAAATACACGCTGCAAGAGGGTAAGTTAATATGGTTATTCAATAACTGAACTGAACTGTGAGGATCCAACGTGAACACGCCAGCTTTTTCCGGTAAGTATGAAATCCTAATGTAGCTGCATGACATAACTATCTTCTCATTCGCAGTGAATTATAGCTATCCCATATCGCTTGAGTGATTGGGTTCATTACTGTACACGTTATAAGTCATATAAAGCTAATTGCAATGTCTGTTTCAGAATTATAATGCATCTGTGGGCGTACCGGTCATACTGACCAATACGGGGAGCTAAACAAACACTTCCGGTTTCCGGTATATGGCAGTACAGGAATTGTAGTTCACATAAACAGCGTTAGATTAGACTTTATAAGCTTTTAATGTTGAAAACTTGGACACAAACAACATAGATTATGTTTAAAAGTAAGATGTTTAGGTTAACAAGTAGGTTATATTCACTTGAGTTAATGTGTTTATCTAAAGAACCAATGAAAGATAACTAGCCCTTTCCATTGTAAGACATTTTTAAAATGTGTGGTTCCACATTCTTATGGTGCTTGTGTACATATGCGATATGATTGATAAATGATAACACTATCATTACATCCTAGGATGGGATGGATGAGAACTAGCTGATGTTTTTGTTAAGCTCACAGACAATCAAGGAGAACCCACTCAGATGGTCTTAGAGGAGTGGTAAATTAACATGTCTTTTGTGTTACAGGAGAGGCAGACTGAGTTAACTCTAAATTGAATTACAAAACAGTGTTTAAACACTCACTCAAACCAGCTGAGGACGATGTGGAGTTGAAAGACAATGCAAATAGCCAGAGAGGACTCTGACCAGACGCAACTTAGTATCTCCACTTAGTATAGTAGGAAGTATCGCTTTAGATGTAGATTTTCTCTTTGTTACCACGAGACTCAACCGAAGATGGTGTGGAGTTGAGAGACAATCGATTGACCATTTAAAACAAATCTGCATCCAAACACCCACATGTAAATTGTGTTTACAGAAAGCAAACAGACAATCAAGAGGCAGACTGAGTTAATCTACATTTGAAAACAAAGCAGTTTGGAGCTAAAGGGAAATCAATTGTGAGACAATAGCAGACACTATTCAGAGTGGGCACTTGAAACCCACAGGGTATGGCGTGAGAGAGACAAAGCAATGCAAATGCCTGCACTCTGACCACGGACTTGGTGGACTCACCTAACAACAGAGAACCACTTATTCAACATGAATCAGAGACAAATGATGAATTTGCAGTCATGAAAGTACCTAATTCCCATACTAACAAAATAACTAACCAGTGTTTTCATCATCTATTTTCAAGAAGGCACACGAATTAGAGATATAATTTCTGAATGAAACCAGACAAAGTAGAAGTGCCCGAGATGAAAGATATGATGAAAACAACTTCACTTGAAATATCCTCCTTCTATTCTCTGTTTATAACCAATAACATGCATGACTATTCTTTTAACAACTAATACATTTCCATGACTGCAAAATATCAACCACCAAAATTAGAGCACAATTATCTAAATGTACAAGGTATACACGTACATTGATCATTTAGCTGACACTTTTATCCAAAAGCGACTCACAGGTTCTGTATGACAGGACATCAAAAAGGGCACAACTCTATCAGCTGAGTAACAATGGTCATCAAAGTGTTGAGTGCTACAGTGTAGGTTAGTTTTATTAGGACGAGTGCATGACAATAAGGTTAGTTAGGGTTAGATGACAAAACAAATGATTGTTTTTCATGCAAAATTAACTGGCTGTCTAGAATTTATGTTTTTCCCCATGCTAAATTATGACGAGCCACACTGAGACGTGAAGAACGCCAGAGAAGGCATGACGAGGTAAGTATCCTGAGGCACACCCATCGCACAGGTAAGATCAACTTCAATTTAACATCACAGACTATGAAGAAAAAGAGCTATTTTATCTGATTCAAGACTTTGGCCATTCATTTACAATTTTATTTAAAGCTTAATGCTGTAAGATCTAGTTAGATACAAGATCTGATAAGATTGTAGTGAATGTGACCTTCTTAACACAAGGAATCACTGCTAATGCAATTGGCTTGCATTTCCTTGTTTTTATTTATAATGAATTGAATTAATCCCAAAATGATTTTCCTCTTTAGCAGAAAGGCGTTGAATCATTTATGTGAAGAGGTTTTCTAAGACAATTGTATCATCCTCAGATCATATTGGTGAGAGGACACGACAAGTGAGAAGGAGTGAGACGACGCGTGACCGAACGACGGCAGGACCAGGCAGAGAGGAACACAACCCAGCGACATGAGCGACCCACAACAGCATAGGACCACCAGGGACGCCGCCAAGGAGCTGCGGACACAACCAGGACGACGACAGCAACCGTGGGAGTACCAGCCACCCCGACAGCCTACAACAAACCAAGGCCAACGCCATGTATCTCCACCATCCGTGTGAGAGAGAGCGCCCTCTGACTAGCCACTACACCGGCGGGCCCTCGCCCTCCATCAAGTGGTACCGCAATGACGAGGAGAGGACAGCGAAACCAGCACAACACATTCAAAAACGCCCGCCCCCTCGCCCCTCTAGTATCGCGATGACGAGGAACGGGGGGACCCACCACCACACAGCACGTTCAAGAACGCCCTGACCACCATGTCTCTAGGCCTGATAGGGGCCAAGCATGAGCACAGTGGCGGATGTGTGGTGGTGATGGAGAGCAGCGCAGACTCCAGGAAAAGAGTCTGCAAGGCGTTGACCGCCCCACTGCTACAGGTGACCCTTGACAGGGAATGGACGGCGACCAGTGAATGTTCCCGAATGCATCGTCAACCTGTGGACCAAGAGACTTCTGAACACACATTGTCCAAATTGTTATGTATTTATTTACCTTTTACTGTCTTACTGCCACACGACAGGCTCACAGAAACATCAACTGAATGTACGATACGTTCAACACATAGCAGGTCACCACAGAAGGACACATCCCTGGCAGAGAACAGATGGTCAACAGCGATGCAGCAACTGTCAGATTCACAAACAAGAGCTGTTTCACAAAGTTCATATGTATCTAGAAAATTATGAACTAAGAATATGATGAAATACAACCAATAAGATTGCAATAACCAATTTATAATAACAATAAGGAATGATCACAGAGTCACATTGCAAAATTGTATTGTTAACAAGACAGAACCAATTGGTTTATTCCAAGACACCAAGTTTGTTTTGACCATTGATAGTATACACCACAGCAAAATACTAGAACAATGCATAACAATTATCATAATCACCTTTTATATCAGTTTTTTATACAAACCACTAGATTAACGGTTTTTGTACACATTAGCCACTAAGTTAATGCTTATGTGTAAATCCTATTCCTAATAATTATGCACACGATTTTGTGTTTTCACCCTGTGCACTCTGACCACACAGAGACAGTGCATGTATTTAATTGGTTTATTACGATGCCTGTATGTACAACCATGACATTAGCTCCCCTGAGTCACGACATGAACGACTGAAGGTATGCCAAGATATGTGCACAGCTATAGCCTCTAATGATTATGTTAATTATTGTTTGATATCAGAGTTGAGGACCACTCATTGATATAGGTATTTTGAGCGATAAATAAAAGAAAAGGGTGATATCTATTCCCACATCTCTGATATCAAAATAACACAGACCGCAGTCCAGTCGATCATGTCATGAATCATATATGTAAATAATTCTATTTTAAACTGTTATGCCAACCAACATCACATCGGCCAACATTTTCATTATTTTAATTGTTTTCTATTTTATTCATTATCTGATAACCGATGGATTACATCGGTCCCATTCTTGTACCATACCTATTCACTTTTACCTGTTCCAAACAACCCTGGTATATTATACATTAATCTCACCCACATTATAAGAAAGAAAAGTGAGTATTGTGGTATAATATAATGTTCTCATGTAAATATATTCCCCTCCCCTATATCCCCTTACCTGTGCCCCCCCCCCTTATCTGTGGAATAAGACATCCCCCTCCCCTCTCCCCAAACCTGTACCCCCCCCCCATCTGACCTATCAAATGGGACCACACCCCCCCCCCCTTGTTACCTATATAGGTCTCCTCCCGAGATCTATCGAGGTCTTTTACCTGGGTCATTTCAGCTGATCACCTGGGGGAAGCCCTCAGCCATTCTCTCTATGTATTCTACCTGTTTGGTTAATAAACCTTGTTATTATCCAAACCTCGGTTGACTGAGAACATTCTTCATCAGGATATCTACAAATATCCCACAGTTACCCTCTCGGTTTTTCCTCTGAACACTTGGGGTTTAAAGGTACGTTCCGAAAGTAAAGGCGAGAATTACATTTGTATCCGAAATAACAGGCGTGGGCAAAGTGTACTATGAGTATGTTGGAAATAGTCATGCAAGAGTCCCGATATTTAGGCGTGGGTTATCTTTTAGCACTGATTCTGTTTTTATATGGTTGTTTTTCTTTCACAGATAGGCGGGAAGATGACCGTGCGTGGGGGAATGCCATAGACAGAGGACAGTTGTTTTTCTTGTGTGACTGAGTTTCTAAACACCTTATCTGGTCAAACTGCAGTTGTTTCATCACCGGAGTGTCGGACATCCCGTGATGAAGGCCGGGAGGTTGCGACCCCCTCTGCGTGCCCCCCTGTCTCCGGAGGTCTCGTAGTGGTGACCGGAGTGCCGGACGTCCCGCGATGATGTCGGGGAGTTCGCGACCCTCTCTGCGCCGCCCCCTATCTCCCTGTCTCCGGCTGTCCCTGAGCAATGACCGGAGTGTTGAATGTCCTGTGACTAAGACGGGGAGGACGTGACCCTCTTTGCGCCGCCCCTGTGCCTCAAATAGATCCGCTATCAGCTCTATCTTTAATCTTTCAAAATGTTCAGTTGCTATCGCTATTTGCTTTATCTTTAATTTTTCAAAAGTTCAGTTGCTATTGCATGCACTCATCTGTGTTTCACTACACACATGAGTGCATGCTTACCAACTGTCCGTCTGCAACACTACTATCACCAACATCTAAGAAGGGAGATCCCCCCTTGAATGGCCCTTCTAAGGTTTCTCTCCTCCACACTGCCTGTGGAGCTTTTTTCCCTATTGTTAGGTTTTAGTGAGTTTTTCCTTACCTTCGCGTGGGGTATGTCTGGGAGTGCTTGCATTCTTTAATTTTTTATTTAAATTTTTTGCATTAATCTAAAAATGTTTGGACCTTATGGTGTTCTTGTTCTGTTCTTGACTTATTGTTATGTTTTCTTCTTGACTTATTTAAAGAAGACCTGTACGGCCCATGGGGACATTAACGTGTGTTGTCGGGCCTTATAAATAAATTTGATTTGATTTGATTTGATTTGAGTTTCTAGATGAAACTAATATAGGGGCGTTTGTGCGTGTACGCTGCTATAGAGCTTTTTTTCCAAGTGATTAGAGGAAACTATTTTGTTTGTTTACCACATATTTTATTTTGTTTTGTTTTTGTCTGTTAAGAGAAAATAAGCGTGTTAAAATGGAGGTATCAGCAACCTGACACTTTGTTTTATTTTTTCTTCCCCCACTGCGGTGCTTTCCCGTCTGTAGGTTCCCGGGTGCGTTGCCGGCCGTTCCCGCCACGACAACTGCCTCGTTGCGAGGAGATTGGACGGTCGGGCAGTCACAGTTAGCCCTGGTGAGGACTTTTCTCACAGCTTCCGTGGGGCAGAGCATCCCGAGACGGAAGAAAACAGAGTTGCGAGGCGGGACGAAGGGCCGGCAGCGCATTGGCTGGGCGGCACTGCGGGAAGGTATCGACCTGAGGACATGATGATTGGCAGGCAGAGTATATGACACACACACACATGTTTACATGCACACACGCTGTGAAAGGGGATAAACAATTCGCTATTTTATCTACATCGTTTGTATGTGATGACATTGGCATGGGTCAATTTACATCATTCTAGTATCTTGTTATTGAACTAAAAAGCTGGACTGTCTTTGCTCATCATCACATTGTACCAGCCACAGTACTACTGAGTAATGGTGTTGGTCAGATGTATGTACAGAGTATAGTATTAACATGTACAGTGGTACAGGTATAAAGACACTATGGCAGTAAGTCATATTGGCCAGTATAGCATAACTAGTAAGACACACTTCTAAGTAAAAGTCAAAAAGTCCTTGTGTAATAATCAGTGATTATGCTGCTGGGTTTGGGTTGATTGTCAAATTTATCCCACAAGATTGCACCTTTATTATCATGCTTTGTGTATGCGCCAATACAATTCTACATAGGGATATCTGAAGACACACATGATAACTCATACAGGAGAGAAACAATTTAGTTGTTCAGTTTGTGGGAAAGGGTTCAGTCATAAAAGAAATCTGAAGGCACACACAAGAACTCATACAGGGGAGAGAACATCTAGTTGTTCAGTTTGTGGTAAAGGGTTCAGTCGGAATGGAAGTCTGAAGAAACACAGGAAAACTCATACATGAGAGGCATCATGTAGTTGTTCAGTTCAGAGAAGGGGGCTTGAAAAGAAGCGAGAACGGGTCCTAAAATACAGTTTGCCGTATATTTAATAGTAACCCCATGTACTTATACTAAGCAGTATACTCAACAGGAACCCCATGTACTTATACTAAGCAGTATACAACACTGACAAAGAGAGGCAGTTTGTGCGCCGCAACTCAAGAAACAACATCAGATAGTGAGGACAAGGATATGAGTTTAAACTCCTCAAGAACAGCTGGGCACACAGGTGGAAGAGAGGGGCCGGGGGAAGGAGGAGAGACCGTTCCGGGATTCGTCACAGATAATAAATGAGGCAAGTTTGTACCAAGACACATACAGATATTACGGTATCATCCTAAGAGATATTAGGTAATGATGTAATGAACTTGATTCAGTTGGAGATGTTTTTGAATATGCTGTACATTGCAATGGTAAACTTGAGTTATGTTTCATTCTTTGTGAAGAGTCTGCGAATTGTAGTTTTGTTTTGTTTTAGCTATCTCCCGGCCTCTGAGGGAATAGCCTTGAGCTTTTCCTCTGCGGGGAGATTCCAAGCGCTGTGCGGTTTGCAGTCACGTGTTCTTGCTGTTATTCTGTTTTCGCTAAGAGTTTTGTGAGAATGTTTTTGTTTTGAATAAGGGGAAATTATCTTTTTTGGCGAGATACTCTCCTGGTTTTTTTGTGATTTCTATTTTTCAGCTTGGTGATTGGAGGAAATATGGTGTAGCTGGTCCGGCCTTGACAAAACCAGAGATTGGACTGTACTATTGAATCCTCCGACCACCGTCTGGGCATTTGCAAAGAGACGCTAATGATGGTTGACTGTTATGGCAACTTCTCTTTTGCACGTGAAACAGGGTCTGTGCAGAGGGCCTTTTGGTTTTTTAGATAATAAAAATAGTTTTTGCTGAGTTATTATAATTTGTGTTATTTTTTGGTTTAATGATAATATTTTTTGTTGTCTTTATGAAGTGATAATGATTGTGATTAATATTATCAAGAGGAGGGAACTGTCGTGGAATATATTATCATGTCATTATAGATCTGTGTTGAAATGCATATTCTATCATACATATTCGATAGCCTTGACTAGTTTAATATAGGTCAACTAGCAGAGCTCAAAGACACTAGGGCGACAGTGATAACAACCTCAAGCCTCAAGGGTATAGGACAGATAGACATTTCATCACATCTTGTTCTTTTCTTCTTTATCTGACTCCAGTTTTGTCTCAGGGACGATAAACCTTTAGACCTTATCTTCTGTTTTTATTCTCTCTTCTATGTTAAATCTATGTGTCATCTTAATGTACGTCATATCATATCTGATATAATATGTTACGTCCTGACAACTGTGTATTTAAAGGAAAACTCCAACATTTTGGGAAATTAGCTTATTTAACATCTTCCCTGGAGTTAGACAAGAGATGCATACCTTTTTTGTCTCTGTGCGTGCATTTAGCTTAGGGAAACAGTCGCTCTGTTAGCGTAGCTTAGCTTCATCACTGGAAGTGGGGGAGGGTTTGAGCCTGACGTTCCCTACAGTGCCCTACAGTCACGAAATACACTCCAAATACAACTCCAAAACGTTCCTGTAAACATGTTGTGACCTATGTATTTACCACGTGGAGAAATTAAAAATAATTGAATTCGACAATTATGTTTTCTAAGCAGATATACTCTGAACTATTTTTTGCCGAACGACTCCTCTCTGAGCGCAGTCAGTGATTTCTACGTGAAGCCGTGTTTGTTTACATTCTCATTCATTCAAAGGATCCGAACCGATTGAAGTTTATGGAAACCATGACTTAAATCCTCTTACCTTGACGATTAAAAGCCTCCCCAATTTAGAAAACAGTAATCCAATGGCTGGTATTGATATACTACTAACTACTGCACGCTAACAGAGCTAACCGGACACTCAAGCAGATAACGAGAGCAATGACTTCCTTTCTGGGGGGTTTCAAAATAAAAGAGCGAAGTCTATAGCAGCGGAATACGTTTATTTTGTACATTATCTAACGTTAACACGAACCTAAACTAACGTTACAACTAACCTAAAGTTAGTTTAGGTTCGTGTTAACGTTAGATAATGTACAAAATAAACGTATTCCTCTGCTATAGACGTCGCTCTTTTATTTGAAACCCCCCAGAAAGGAAGTCATTGCTCTCGTTATCTGCTTGAGTGTCCGGCACTGTAGGGAACGTCAGGCTCAAACCCTCCCCCACTTCCAGTGATGAAGCTAAGCTACGCTAACAGAGCGACTGTTCCCTAAGCTAAATGCACGCACAGAGACAAAAAAGGTATGCATCTTCTTGTCTAACTCAGGGAAGATGTTAAATAAGCTAATTTCCCAAAATGTTGGAGTTTTCCTTTAACATATGTCTGAACAGAACTCTTGGTCACTTTATGACCAGAGGCCACTGTGTGAACATGGGTCTCTGACTGTAAATTGAACTTTCATTGTGGCCGCGGTGAAATAACTTTTCTTCTTATTGTAAATAAACGTTCCTATTATTAATAATGACTCAGAATGATTTGTAAACGCTCATCGTTTAGTCCATAGATATTTCCCATTACATGTACTATTGTAGGTATCATTTAGATTATATCTTTAACAGATTAGATGATCTACTACTGTAGCTATAATTTAGATTATATCTTTAACAGATTATATGATATACTACTGTAGGTATCATTTAGATTATATCTTTAACAGATTAGATGATCTACTACTGTAGGTATCATTTAGATTATATCTTTAACAGATTAGATGATCTACTACTGTAGGTATCATTTAGATTATACCTTTAACTTCTTTTAGGAAGCAGATTAGTTTCAAATAACTCAAAGTGATCAGATTACATTTGTGGGCTATCCCAGTGGATTGGGCTTCTTATTACACTCTTCAAGAAGATGTGTTGATGTATTGATGTGCTGAAGAACAGCGTTAAGACTGTTGTTTCAACACATCCTTTCTAAGAGTGTTCCCATGTGAGAGAGGGAGAGAGAGAGAGAGAGAGAGAGAGAGAGAGAGAGAGATAGAGAGAGAGAGAGAGAGAGAGAGAGAGAGAGAGAGACAGAGGGAAGAGAGAGAGAGAGAGAGAGAGAGAGGAGGGAGGGAGGGGAGGGGAGGGAAGGGAGGGAGGGAGGGAGGGAGGGGAGGGAGAGAGAGGAGGGAGGGAGAGAGAGAGAGAGGGATAGGAGGGAGAGCCTGTGTGTGTGTGTGTGTGTGTGCGCGCACACGTGTGTGTGTGTGTGTGTGTGTGTGTGTGTGTGTGTGTGTGTGTGTGTGTGAGTGAGTCAGTGAGAGAGAGAAAGAGAGTGAGAGGGAGGGAGGGAGAGTTAGGAGGGAGTGAGGAGAGGGAGCCTGTTTGTGTGTGTGTGCGTGTGGTGTGTGTGCGTGTGTGTGTGTGTGTGTGTGTGTGTGTGTGTGTGTGTGTGTGTGTGTGTGTGCGTGCGTGCGTGCGTGCGTGCGTGCGTGCGTGTGTGTGTGTGTGAGTCAGTGAGAGAAAGAAATAGAGAGGAGGGAGGGAGGGGGGAGAGCCCGTTTGTGTGTGTGAGAGTGAGTGAGTCAGAGAGAGAGAGAGAAAGAGAGAGGGAGGGAGAGCGCCCGGTTTAGGGGCAAAATAGTGAGCGTCTGCTCTTGTCCTGTTCTCTCACTAGATGCTGCTAGCTTGCCCCTTTTTGCTCTGTTCACTCTGTTGCAGGCGTTATATGACCACAGAGTCATAATTACTAGATTTTCACCTAGCAAGGTCTAGACTGAAGACTCTGGCAGGAGCACTCATTCAGGGGTACTACGACTATGCTTGCACCTCATGGTACAAAAGCACCTCAAAGGCGCTAAAAACAAAATTACAAACATCTCAAAACAAACTGGTCAGACTACTGCTTGACCTTACTCCCAGAACCCACCTCACCCCTGCCCACTTTGACAACCTAGGATGGCTTAGAGTAGACGACAGAGTACAGCAACTTGCAATGGGCCTGGTCTACAAGATACACTACACGACCAAGGTACCCATGTACATGTCAAAATACTTCCCAAAGGTCAGTGAATACCACGATCACAACACCAGAGGGAGCTCCACAAATCATGTTAAACCCAGATTCGGCTCAAATAAGGGACTAAACACGTTTCGCAATTATGCCACATCAATGTGGAACGCCCTACCCAAAGCTGTAAAGGAATGTGGATCACTACCCACTTTCAAAACCTCTCTCAAGGGACACCTACGGGAGACTGCAATTCAACACTGGCCCCTGTAAATATCCTAACCCAACCCCCTCCAATGTACAGTCATTTACCTAGTATGGTTTTGTCAATAGTCCAATGTACAATTTTGTTTGTTTGTACAGTGTCTCCCCCCCCCCCCCCCCCTCAATGTACAGTTTTGCTTGTATATACAGTGTGCCCCCCCCCCCCCCCCCCCAACCACCTCCAATGTAGATTACCCAGTATGGTTGTCAATATCCCAGTGTACCCAACCCCCCCCCCCCACCCAACCTCCTCCAATGTACAGTTTCTACGTCAAATGTATATACTCCCTTTTCCTGACTCCTTCTGTATCACAAACAGTACTGTATTTGCAAATCTGGTATGTCATAAATGTATAGATGTAGCAGTACTGACTATCTGTATGTCATGTATGTCATATATGTCCTGATGAATTGAAAATGGGGGACCCTGATGTAAACAAGACGAAAGTCTTTCTCTGGTCTGCATCCCCTTAACAATTGTGTGTATTGAGCTGTACTGTATTGTACACATTCTGCAATCTGTTAATAAAGTTTTCAATCAATCAATCAATCAGACACTGACACAATTATCAGCGGTTTAAAATCAGGTCGGGTTTCCCCCCCCCGACTATTTCAGTGATGCTGAAAAAGGAGAACAATATTTTCCTTGGTCTAGAATCTTACTCTCCAATGAACAACGTTTGGTAGCACTTTATAATAACACCCTGTTATAATACATTTATAAGGTATTTGTAGATAATGAACTAATCATGAACAAACCATTTATATACATTCATAAATGATTATTAAATAATTTATAACTATATTTGTATAACATTTACAAAGTATTTATAACGTATTAGTGGATAATGAACTAATCATGAACAAACCATTTATATACATTCATAAATGATTATTAAATCATTTATAACTATATTTGTATAACATTTACAGATTAGTTCATTGTTTGTACTTGATTTATTCATCGTTAAATAATGTTGTTTAATGTGTAGTAACTGTTTGATGTCACAAAGAAGGGTGTACCTGAAAGTTGTCTACAACATTTGTAACATGTGATGAAAAAGTAAACAAATAATGAACTGTATTAGACATTTGTTAATGATGAATAGGCTTCACTTTAGATTAGGGCACACAATAGCATCTGCAAATGATTTATAGATGTTTTATGAATGTCTTAACAAATCATTTGTTGAACATGAAAAATAAATGGAGATAAAGTATAGTCGTTTTTTCATATATATTTTTCAAAGCATCTACAAATGTGTTACTACACATTAAACAACATTATTTAATGATGAACAAATCAAGTACAAACAATGTTGATAATGATGTAGAACTAATATACTAATATATTTTGTCTACGTACTTGACTTCTTTATACTTACGTTACTATACTTATTTTATACTTATCTATTTTTATCTAGCACAATCTCTGGAGCAAAACAGAAAGAAGCATTTTATATAAAAGTATTCTGTACTTCTGTATGACAACTAATAAAGAAACTTGAAACTTGGCTACTGTAAACGCCAATCAATATCCACAACAAGTATTTACAGGAAACATGTAAATATGCAGAATCAAATGGCATTATGTTCGCTGTTTCATAGGGACATTAACTCTGCTGTCACTCACTTTAAGTGCTGCTATATCAACTCATACAGGGTGTGCAGCTGGAGAGACGCGCTCATGTCCAACTGAGACCACTGTCTCTGTCACCTGTCGTCCTTTTCTTTGCATTGTGGGTGCAGAGAGCTTTGCATTATTAAGAGCGTCCTAGTACTGGGAGACCTCTGCAACAAAAGACTCCGGCTGTTGAAAAAAGTTTTTCTTCAGCATTTTGGCCCGTTTCTCAAATCGGGAATGGATGTTAATGAAATAATTTACATTACATTTACATTTTGTCATTTAGCTGACGCTTTTATCCAAAGCGACCTACAAGTTCTGTACAAAGGGTACAACTCTTTCACCTGAGTAACAATGTTCATCAAACAGTAGTAGTTCAGTATTCATATAGACAAGGAAGATTAATTAGTGGAAGAGTGCATGATAGTAGAAGACAGTAAGAAGGTTATTATTCTTTTTTTCATATATTTTTTTTTACTTCAGGTATAGATTGAAGAAGTGTGTTTTTATCATTTGCTATTAGGTCATTATAATATTGCTTACTCATTATTTATCACTTATAGGCTATTATGTCTCAGCCTGCTATGGCAAACAGGCCATATAGCCAGCCCTTTGATTATCAAATATGTTGCCCTGAGGTTTTAAACATTCAAAACACACACACACACACACACACACACACACACACACACACACACACACACACACACACACACACACACACACACACACACACACACACACATGCACAAATGGATGAAACATTATGTTTTATCTTAATGCAACCATTTTATTATGACATATGGCAAGTGAGTTTTAAATGGGATGATCAGGGAGACATATCCATTGAAAAGGCTGTTGCCCAAAACCTTCTCAAGAAACAAACCCAGGTGTTAGTGCAAAGTTAAAGGAATCCGCCAACATTATGGGAAATGCGTTTGCCATCTTCTCCAGAGTCAGAAAAGAAGATAGATACCAATTTCCTCTCTGTACGTTCACTAGAAAGCCATCCAGCTGCAAGCTAGCCTAGCTTAGCACAAATTAATGGAAGTAGATGCAAACCAGCTAGCCTAGCTGTTGGCCAAAATGTAAACACCTCTCCCAGAGTTTTAAGCTCAGCTAGTCGTCCGTATCCATGTAATGTGAGGATTTAATTTGTGCTAAGCTAGGCTAGTTGCAGCCGGATAGTTTTCTACTGAACACATAGAGAGGAAATGGTATCTATCTTCTTGTCTGATTCTGACGCATTTCCCGTAATGTCGGCGTGTTCCAACCTCTTCCACCCGACGGGACCGGTACCGAAATGACATCTGGTCATAAATCAATATTTTTTAGACTGTTGTATAACAGTTGCGATTTAAATTTCAAACGTATTCAAGTATTAACATCATAAACATGTCACAACAGCATGTAGAATGTATATTATCATAAATATGTTAGTTTAGCAATAGGTTAAAAGCAGGGGTGTAAAGTACTTGAGTAATTGTACTTTGTTACAATACTTAAGTACTGTTTTGGGGGATTTGTACTTTACTCGAGTATTATTAGGTTTGTATACTTTGTACTTTTACTCCATTACATTTCAGAGAAAAAAAACATACTTTTTACTCCTTACATTTTAAATGCAGACCTACAAAGTACAAAGTACAAATCTCACAGGTCCAACCATTTAAATTAGTATTTAATTGTTTATCTGGCCGAACTAACGTTAACATTATTAATCCTGCGACCGCAGGTAAACAGCCAATCAAATCCCCATCAATGGAAAATGAACCCGCCCATACCCATGCTGATTGGTCCTTGTGCAACACTAGAAAGCGGGGATCTTTGATTAAACACGTGCTATCAGAAGAATAGACAGTCAGATCTGCATTATGCTGTGGTTAATATTGTGATATTATTCAGGGTACTCCAGTATTCTGTCTTTAATATTGTGATATTATTCAGAGTACTCCAGTATTCTGTTTTTAATATTCAGGGTACTCCAGTATTCTGCCTTTAATATTGTGATATTATTCAGGATAATCCAGTATGCTGTGGTTAATATTGTGATATTATTCAGGATACACCATTCTGTTTTTAATATTGTCATATTATTCAGGATACTACAGTATTCGGTCTTTAATATTGTGATATAATTCATGCTGTGATGTGAATGCCGTCCATGTTAGTTTACCTTCAATGGAGAAGTGCATTAAATAATTTTTATGCAAAAAAAGTGTCCTCTGTTCTTTCCATTCAGTATTGTCTATCGCAGAACACATTCCATTTTGGGCAGAGTGTATGCTTGGTTTCATTCCACGATGGAATGAGTTTGAGACCCCTGGTCTATCACTTTAAAAAAAAAAATTACTTTAACTTTTTAGTACTTAAGTACATTTTAAAGTAGGATTTTTTTACTCTTACTCAAGTGTGTTTTTAGCCAGATACTTTGACTTTTACTTGAGTCTGATTTTGAGACGGTATACCATACTTTCACTTAAGTATAATTTCTGGGTACTTTTTACACCCCTGGTTAAAAGTGTCATTAGATAGATTTAACTTTTCGATTTGGTGAAGAGAGGGCGACCATTTTGGAAGTTTTGAACCATGGTAATTGTAGTCTTTTTGCGGCCATTTTGTAATAGACATCGCTAGCTGTCGATCAGCATTGGCATTTTTCCAAACTACACTTCCTGAAGGGATCTATGGGGTTCAAGGTTCATAGTTCTGTATGAATTTCTTTAATAACTCTTATTATTCGGGATAATATAACACAAAAGGTAAAGTTTTTGACAAATATTGAAAGGCTTTCAAGTTTCTCTTCCCTATTGTTAACATGTAGGTACAATTAGACCTGAAATTAGTTTCAAAACGGTTGCACTGTGGGGAAAATAAAAAAAGTACAGTCGATTACAGTCGATTACAGTAGATTTCATTATCTGTTCTTATGCACGCCTGGTGATAATAAATCCAAATTGAACTAGGGCATTTGAAAGATAATATATGTATATATATATAAATGTGCAAATTGGCTAAAATAAGGTAATTTATAAGCCTCCTATTCTATATTCTATAATAATATTTCAAATTGCATTGGTCCGGATGGGAGAATTCAGTACTGTATCTACACAACCTTCAGTTTAATCATCTTCCCTTTATTAATTTCCTTCGATTTTTTGTACACATGATCTCAAGAAGGTACTGAAAGAGATCAGTGGCAGTTTTTAATGTTTGGTCATTATTAGCATGGTGTTATTCACTGTCAAAGATGCAAAGAAAAATCATAATTCATATTCTCTTTTGTTTCATCACAATTTAAGCAAGCCTAGTAATAGACACAATATTTCTGACACTGTGAATACATTCCCTGAGGTCCATAGATGTCCCTAGATACCAAGAATATGCAAAAGGACCCTGTAGAAGTAGAGCAATATTCCATTTACCTAGGTATATATTTTAGGCGGATTTTCAGAAAATATTCCACGGGTGGAACAGGTTAAGCACATAATGTAACAAAGATGTGATTAATAACATCTTCAACCTCTTAACAGTCACCTCCAAAATTGGCCATTTTTCGTTTTCGTTTTTGAGGACTGCATCAGTGGAGGCTGCTGACCAAATTTTTAGGTGAAGCACAAATTATTATATTATATTATATATTAAATTATATTTTTAAAACATCCCCCACTGTGTGTCAGTGGTCAGTGGACACAGATGAAAACATATTAACATTAGGTGACAGCGCACCTGATCAGATCAAAACATTTTAGGTGACAGCCCACCTGACCAGATCAAAACATATTAGGTGACAGCGCACCTGATCAGATCAAAACATTTTAGGTGACAGCGCACCTGATCAGATCAAAACATTTTAGGTGACAGCGCACCTGACCAGATCAAAACATATTAGGTGAAGGTGACAAGGAAACCACAGACTCATACCCCCCCGACACTCAACTAACCGCCTCGGACAGTCCTTCATACCAGTGGCCATCAGGCTCCACAACAGTGGGCAGCAACTGCTGCCAGACATCGACCTGGGACTTATAGGAACCCAAGGAGGACAACTTACACTACCTTAGGCATACTGCACCTTATGTGGATACTGTGATACTGTGAATAATGAATAATGTATATTTCAGTTTGTTAGATAGTAAATTATAACACTACCTTATGCATACTGCACCTTATGTGACACTGTGAAAATATATTTCAGTTAGTTAGATAGTAAATTATATTGACCTATTTGTTTACACTGCTTGTGTTGTTTTCACTACCTGTACCCCCCCCCCTTCCCCCATGCTGCTATGATGCCTGAATTTCCCCAAGGGGATCAATAAAGGAATATCTTATCTTATCTTAAAAGGAAAGATGAAATTCCCTACCTGGGTTCCATCCAATAGAGACAAATCATTCCTGTGACAAAATAGGATCCAATGTAATAAAACTAAGTCAACCAACTAACTAGATTCCTGTACCGGATCTCCTCTCTGGTAAACAAGAATACCTTGAAGACTCTAACAGGAGCACTCATTCAAGGGTACTACGACTATGCTTGCACCTCATGGTACCAAAGCACCTCAAAGGCACTAAAAACAAGATTACAAACATCACAAAACAAACTGGTCAGACTACTGCTTGACCTTACTCCTAAAACCCACCTCACCCCTGCCCACTTTGACAACCTAGGATGGCTTAGAGTAGACGACAGAGTACAGCAACTTGCAATGGGCCTGGTCTACAAGATACACTACACCACTAAGATACCCATGTGCATGTCGAAATACTTCCCAAAGGTCAGTGAATACCACGACCACAACACCAGAGGGAGTTCCACAAATCATGTTCAACCCAGATAAAATAATTAAAACGGTAAAAAAAAAAAAAAAAATAAAAAAAAATTGTTTAATAAAAAAAAATAGTCATAACTTAGAAATGAGATTGCATAGGTCTATGAATCGATATCGCGATTCTGTTTTGATTAATTGCCCAGCCCTACAGTGTGTACAGTAAGTTAGCTTGGTGATTATCATTGTGATGTAGGCTAAGCTGGCTAGCTACTGTTAGCATACAAGCTTTTACAAACACTAGCCTACTTACTTTTTCATCCACAACGTTTTTTCTGATCCAGATGCATAAGTCCACTTCTTCATGTTGCTCAGTTGCTGGTTTATACTTCGGTCCTAATGTTGGCGCAAAGTTTAATTTAGCCTGACTTTACTTGTTATAGCTGTACAGCTTACTTCTACTAAACAACAACTAAACTACTTCCTTGCTCTTTCAAACAGTAAAAATGGGTCCATCTGCAGGGTCGGAGGTTAGGTTTAGCTCTGGCCAATCTCAAGTTTCTCAAGTTTCTTTATTAGTTGTCATACAGAAGTACAGAATACTTTTATACAAAATGCTTATTTCTGTTACATTTTGTATAAAGGTATTCTGTACTTCTGTATGACAACTAATAAAGAAACTTGAGAAACTTGAGATTGGCCAGAGCTAAACCTAACCTGCAGATGGACCCGTTTTGACTTTGCAATGCAGCAATCTCTGTCATATTCAACCTCCATGTATTGGATGGCAAGGGCTGTCAATCATTCAATCCTCCATTCAATGGCAAGAGTTTAACTGCACAGACCGTGCTTAGACGAAGTTAATAGCCTATTTCGATTGGCTGTTATTTATTATTTATATAACATTGGGTCACACCTATGAAGTTTTCTTCACGAATAATTACTGCAGTCATTACTGCAGTGCAGGCCTGCTCAGAGCTGTCAATTTTGGCCATTTTTTTAAAAGAAAAAATTCACTGGAATTTTTTTTACAGAGGAAAACTTTTCCAATAAAAAAATATAAAATAATAATAATTAAAAATTTTTATTTTTTATATATATATAAATAAAATAAATGTATATATATATGTAAATGAATAATAATTATGAATTTGTGTTTCACGTGTTGTCATAGAGAAACCTCCACTGGACTGCATACTTATTTTGCAAACCAAAACAACATACTTTATACTTATAGCACATGCATGAGCCTGGTCTCTTCTGAAAGATGACATTCTGAAATTTGTGATTCCAGAAAAGAAATGTACTTTTAGTGCTAACATAATAGAGTAACATAGGTCTGAAATTGAGTTGTAAAAAAAACGTTTTACTAAAGTTTTTCTGTAGTAGTTAGTAGTCCAGAGGTAGTATTTCCCCAGAAGGTGATATGGCAGACAGAGCCATAGCATGAGGCCTTATGTAGTTCATATCCAAATTTCATAAAGATCCATTCAGAAATGAGTGATTAGGAGTGATTTTGGTAAACTGTATACAAAGAAAAACTCAGTTTTCTCATAGACTTCAATTAATTCAGCTGTTTTGCTCTTCATGTTTTCGTGTTTTTTTTTATGTAGATCCCCATGTGGGGTATCATTGGAAAGCCACACCCATTGGCTACAACGATCCACAATCATTTTCGGGATCGGATCTAGATTGACGGAACTACTGCAGCCTGAGTCGGGAGTGGTATTTTGCGCAATACCGTGTACTTTGCACAAGCCTCAAATACCGGCATGTAACTCGAGAACCGCTGAACGGATTTTGCCGCTATCGACAGGCAACAAATAAACCTTCAATTCGATATATATATTGTATTACAAAATATGCACACCCGAGCCACCAAAGTGCCGGTTGCAAAAAGTCCGAAAAACGTCCCATATGAGGGTTTTTAAGTATAAAGGTCTTATGCGTAACTTGTGCCTAAGACCTCAACTCTGAATCATGCCCCATGTGATTTTGATTGACAACCGCAAATACAGGGCTGTCCAAAAAATAGTTATGTGGTTCGTCGTCTGAAGATATGTTCAAATGTCGACACCTACTCTCAAACACATGAAATTAACCCATTCCTTTTCACAGTATCCTCATGACGTGTCTCGACCAACCAATATGGTGCAATGCTACATAGGCCCATGGTTGTCATTTAATGACAATCACCTGCTATTTGATCATAACCACCTGTGTCTGCTGTCGAATACAAATATGAATAAGAAAAAATATACCCGTCAGATATGAGCTGCACGTCCTAGTCACAGCAGGCAGGAGGGGCTCTTTGTGTCTGTATTCATATCAAGCAACTGGACGACACAGACTGATAGTAGTAACACCTAATGGCCTGACTGAGGATCAGCTTCTGTCAGCGGTAGACATAATACACATGCTCGCTCTCTCTCTCTCTCTCTCTCTCTCTCTCTCTCTCTCTCTCTCTCTCTCTCTCTCTCTCTCTCTCTCTATATATATATATATATATATATATATATATATATATATATATATATCTCGCTTTTCTCTCTCTCTATCTCTTTCTCACAAAGAGAGAGACAGAGAGAGAGAGAGAGAGAGAGAGAGAGAGAGAGAGAGAGAGAGAGAGAGAGAGAGAGAGAGAGAGAGAGAGAGAGAGAGAGAGAGAGAGAGAGAGAGAGAGAGAGAGAGGCAGATGAAATTAGGGTGCATGTGATGGTGCTGGGCGTCAGTGGGCACCTAATGAGGTACTGTGTGTGTGTGTGTGCGTGTGTGTGTGTGTGTGTGTGTGTGTGTGTGTGTGTGTGTGTGTGTGTGTGTGTGTGAATATGTTAACATGAAGATCTTGCATTCACAAACTCGTGCTTATATATATGCACGAGCGCACACACACACACACAAGCTACGGAGGTACATGCACACAGACAGCATGCGTTTTATATAATACTGCACATGCATAATACCATACACACACGCACACACAGGGGCACGTATTCTCTCACACCCACACACAGACTGGCGTGCACACACACAGACACGCACACAGACACGCACACAGACACACACGCAGACACACACGCAGACACACACGCAGACACACACACACACACACACACAAACACACACACACACACACACACACACACACACACACACACACACACACACACACACGCACACAACTGGACATATAGGCTACTCATTCAGGTAAAGTATGATTACACAGGCACCCAAGGTATAACAGTGTATATGACTTACTTAATACACACACATACAGACATATCTACATGCAAGGCACAAGTCCGCATCCTAGTGAAGGATTTGGGGTGCTTTTTCAATGTATGTGATGTATAGATTGGGGGGAGTGACCACAGCTAAAACGGTGCCAGGTCAGAGAGGTCGAAGTGCATGCGGACGGTGGAAGCAGGAGACGGTGGTTCAGTAGAGCAGGGTGATTGTTGTGAGGCACACTGCCAGCGAGAGAATGTTTGTTGACATTCCTTGTAGGGACATCTGAGATAAGAGCGAGTGTCTCCCAGAGCAGGAGGGAGAGAGGTTCATCTTAATGAAACGTTTAATGGTGTGAAAGGTTATTAACGCAGTTGTCATGACAACGCGGCACATGACAACCAGAAAGGGGTGGGCTATCGTTGCTACGGCGAGGATCTATAAGTCGAACGGTGTTTCCGGGTGTAAGGCAGACTAGAATCTGACTCAGACTAGAATCTGACCAAGAGCGAGTAGGACTAAAATCCGACTGAGACTAAGAGGGAAGAAACCAGAAGAGACTCTCTCTCCTCTTATCACGGAGGGGGGGGGGGGGGGGGCAAGAATGCCACATCATCTTTAGCTTCGGCTAACGCGAGGAGGGTTAGGCTAACGAACAGGCCTGAACACTATTGGACTGAATAACAAAAGGACGATAGACGAACACACCGAAAGATCATTAGAATAACATCTGATTATGAGGTTCTGTTTATAGCAATAAAACAACGCTTTTCCTCATAAGGTATTTCACGGTGTCGAAGTGTCGAATTCTTACGGAGGTGGAGAATTAGTATGGTTTATGGATTGCACTAATGGGGGAGATAGGATCTTATCAGCCAGTGTCGTAGACGTCAGGACCATTAAAATGACACAACGCAGAGGAATTGGATGGAGAGCCAAAACAGATGAAGACGTGATACTGGCCAGTTTGATCAGGATCTTACAGTTGGTGCCGATGACAGCCGGATTTGCAAGAGATTAAAACAACGGGAGCAGTTGGTTGCCGAGAGATAAGAACAACGGAAAATGACTTTTTCAATAATGGGACGACAGTGGACAACAGTCATCGTGTGTGGGAGAATCATGATCGAGCAAGGCCGGCCAGCCCTGGGAGAGAGCGGCGAGTCGAGCGGTCAGGAGGCGAACCAGCGCTGTAGGGGAAACAGCGCTCCGATCAAAGATGTGAGTTCACTGTGCACACATGGTTGTTTTGATCTTTTAAGCCAAATAAAAACGAACAGATAGTGCATCCGTAAATAAGTAGCGACAGAGAAGCCAGCTGTGATAATATGAGCAGAGAGCCATGGTGTTTTGAAAAACCAAGATGGGTTTTATCTACAGGGAATGAAAAACAAACGGGCCGGTGAAGAAAGGCAGTGTTCTAAGGGGTTAATTCCATTTTTGTTGGTCTGTAATATAAGGGTTGTTTTCCTCGCAAGAGGCGGGAACGCGGGACTGTGAGTCGGGAGAATCTACCTACGTTTTTCAGACCTACCGTCATTTGGCATTCAGTCTATTTTTGACCTGTTCAGTACTTGCATGTTAGTAGATCATCTATTGTCATGTGACCTGCAGACATCATTATGACCTGTTTGGCCGACGAGACTCTAAGAAAGTTGTTTTGTTGTTAGGCCTTGAAAAAGGAGGGCAGCGTTTGTTTGTTTGAGAGAGTAGCCATTATGAGCGAGACAAGATGGCCGCAAAAGGGGCCACGAGGAGGATGATACAAGATGGCCATGAGCGCCACGAGGAGATAACAACAGATAAGAACCAGGAAATGACACGTCAACTAAAACACCATGGAGGAGGAGGAGGTCGCCACCTAGTGGCGGAGGGGGGGTAGTGCTGGGGAGTTTTCATTACCCATAGGGGAATATTTAGATATAGGCCTGTACTACCATCTAGTGGCGGAGTGGGGGAGTGATTCAATAGTGAATCTACTGAGCACAGAGAGTGGATTATTATTATAATGATAATATTAGATATAGAGTTTAATTATACAATGGATTAAATAAGAATTGCACAGAAAGATGGTGCAGTTATTTGAATTGGTTAATTATGGAATAAAGAGGGAGGTTGAATTCCAGTGGGGCCTTCTCACACCTAATAGATAGGCAGGGTCTTCAGAAGACACGTCACCAGAAGAACTGGCGCGCGCTGGGGGTCAAACTGGGATGAAGAGTTGCGCGGAGTGGGTATCGGAAACTGCAAGTGTCACGCCGGAAGACAACAAACAGGGAACCGCCCTGTAAGATGGATAATAGGTGTGGAGAAGGTGGTAGACTAATAGCAAAACAAGGGAAGTCGAATGTACAGACGACTGCCGGTGTTGTGTTTCTGCTTTCAAGGGGGGAATGACACCGACAGCGATGGAGATGACCAGGAGACAGACTGGAGGAGAAGGAAGCCGCAGGGGCCAGGCACCGCAGCCTGGGACACAGATCATACGCGACGAGAGAGAGGAGACGGCGGCGGTGGAGGAGCAGATGTGGAGAGGACAGCCAGAGACACTGAGCAGGAGCAGACCAGGGGAGACATTTTTGCCTAGGGGACCGCGCCCTGGGAGGGGGACCAGCTCAGGAAAGGAGCCGTCACTGAAAGGGGCCCTTGCCCTAGAAGACGGGACCGGCCCAAGATGGGAGGTGTACTGTAAGAGAGGGAAGGGAGCGCTCTGATTTGGACGTGGGGTACCTGATAGGGGGGCCGAAGGGTTTTAGGTGTGTCGTCTGAAATGTTGCAATCTGTGTTTTTCTCTGTCTCTCTCTCTCTCTCTCCTCCATGACCGTTGTTTATCCTTTCTGGTTTGGGTGTGATGCGGGTAATGGAACAGCAGACGGCGGGGCCCTAATTGTTATGAGTCTATTTTTGTGTATAATTAATTGAAAAACCAAGTAGTCTGTTGATTCTGAAGGTTGATTAAGAATCAAAGGGGGGAATGAAGGATTTGGGGTGCTTTTTCAATGTATGTGATGTATAGATTGGGGGGAGTGACCACAGCTAAAACAGTGCCGGGTCAGAGAGGTCGAAGTGCATGCGGACGGTGGAAGCAGGAGACGGTGGTTCATCAGAGCAGGGTGATTGTTGTGAGGCACACTGCCAGCGAGAAAATGTTTGTTGACATTCCTTGTAGGGACATCTGAGATAAGAGCGAGTGTCTCCCAGAGCAGGAGGGAGAGAGGTTCATCTTAATGAAACGTTTAATGGTGTGAAAGGTTATTAACGCAGTTGTCATGACAACGCGGCACATGACAACCAGAAAGGGGTGGGCTATCGTTGCTACGGCGAGGATCTATAAGTCGAACAGTGTTTCCGGGTGTAAGGCAGACTAGAATCTGACTCAGACTAGAATCTGACCAAGAGCGAGTAGGACTAAAATCCGACTGAGACTAAGAGGGAAGAAACCAGAAGAGACTCTCTCTCCTCTTATCACGGAGGGGGGGGGGGAGAGAATGCCACATCATCTTTAGCTTCGGCTAACGCGAGGAGGGTTAGGCTAACGAACAGGCCTGAACACTATTGGACTGAATAACAAAAGGACGATAGACGAACACACCGAAAGATCATTAGAATAGACTCTTCAAGGACGATACAATTTGATAACATCTGATAACATCTGATTATGAGGTTCTGTTTATAGCAATAAAACAACGCTTTTCCTCATAAGGTATTTCACGGTGTCGAAGTGTCGAATTCTTACGGAGGTGGAGAATTAGTATGGTTTATGGATTGCACTAATGGGGGAGATAGGATCTTATCAGCCACTGTCGTAGACGTCAGGACCATTAAAATGACACAACGCAGAGGAATTGGATGGAGAGCCAAAACAGATGAAGACGTGATACTGGCCAGTTTGATCAGGATCTTACACTAGCCTACATCACATCTTAAAAATTACTTTATAAAAACAATCTATAGGCATGGCTTGGTAGACAGGATGGCCTTAAAGGTGCTATAGATACGTGTATATATATATATATATATCACTAACATGTCACAAAAGCATGTAGAATGTATATTATCATCAATACGTTAGTTTAGCAATAGGTTAAGTGCCTTTAGATAGATTTAACTTTTCGATTTTATGAAGTCTAGTCGCGAGGGCGACCATTTTGGAAATGTTTAACCGTGGGAATTGTAGTCTTTTTGCTGCCATTTTGTAGAGGGGGTGCATAGCTGTCGATCAGCGTTGGAATTTTTCCGAACTACACTTCCTGGGAGATTATATGGGGTTCAAGGTTCAGAGCTCTGTATGAATTATTTCAATAACTGTTATTATTCGGGATAATAAGCCACAAAAGGTAAAGTTTTTGACAAATTTTAAAACGCAGTTAGTTTCTCATCCCTATTGTTAACATGTAGGAACAATTAGATCTGAAATTAGTTTCAAAACGGTTGCACTGTGGGGAAAATTAAAAAGTACAGTAGATTTCATTATCTGTTCTTATGCATGCCTGGTGATACTAAATCCAAATTGAACTCGGGCATTTGAAAGATAATATATGTATATATATATATAAATGTGCGAATTGGCTATAATAAGGTAATTTATAAGCATCATATTCTATATTCTGTAATAATATTTCAAATTGCATTGGTCCGGATGGGAGAATTCAGTACTGTATCTACAGAACCTTCGGTTTAATCATCTTCCCTTTATTAATTTCCTTCGATTCTTTTTAGACGTGATCTCAAGAGGGTACTGAACGAGATCAGTGGAAGTTTTTTAAGTTTGATCATTATTATCATGGTGTTATTCACTGTCAAAGATGCAAAGAAAAATCATAATTCATATTCTCCTTTGTTTCATCACAATTTAAGCAAGCCTAGTAGTAGACACAATATTTCTGACACTGTGAATACATTCCCTGAGGTCCATAGATGTCCCTAGATACCAAGAATATGCAAATGGTCCTTGTAGAAGTGGAGCAATATTCCATTTACCTAGGTATATATTTTAGGCGAAAATATTCCACGGGTGGAACAGGTTAAGGAGCATGGAGCTGGAAAGTTTGTTGGTTTAAATCCCCTACGTTCATGATTGCCAAAGTCCCCCTGATCAAGACATCTAAAGTTCATCTGCAGAGCTACCAGACCAGTGGTACGGCATCGTTTCAGTTTGGGAGGTTGAGGCTTCCTCTTCAAAAAAACAAATAACAAAGCTACAGGGCCTGATTCAGAGTTTAGCACTTAAGTACTGACTTAAGCACTGTGCTTAAGTAATCGGACTTAATACAAAATATAGACGGGAGAAGACATATTCAGACCTTGTGTGTTTTTAATGTTTAAAATGTTTGTGCAATGGATTTGATAATGAACACCATTTGACTCTCATAACAGGCTGAGGTAGAACATGCAATAATCTTGTTAATAAAATAATACCAAATATTTAATTAACATTCACTCCCATTCAGTCATTAATCAGATATAAGCATGTCATAATCACTCTCATGACAGACTGAAAAATAGAAAAATAGGTCAAAACGCAGATAATGTTTTTTTTTATCTTTGGGTCTTGTTGCAGAGATCTCCAAGCACAATGAAGCCCTTTATGTTGTGAAATATCTTGAAGTGTATTATCTTCATTCATGTATCTCTATCTAAGTTCATTGATCGTATAGTGTTCTATTTCACCCTTTCCTCTGCATGGTTTTAGGTATTTTCAGATGTTCGGTTTCAAGTAAGAGGAGACTGACGATATGGTCAAAATCAACGGGCGGCGGTGTTTATTAATAAAACAGCTTTAGGAATTAAAACAGTACATCGTCTCTTTCATTTGGCTGTTGTCGTCTCTCGGTGCTGTTCGCTGTCTTAGGTTGTCCATGGCCAACACCGAGTCCTCTCTTGTGGTTCGCTGGTCTGGTTGTCAAGACAACCTGGTCTCCTCAGTCTCAGCGCTCAAGCAAGGAGCGCTTGATTTCATCTCTCTCCGTGGCAGGATCTCCTGCTGCGAAGCGATCTTCTGTCATTGGGTGTCAGTGGCTCTGAGTCTCCGGCTCGGCTCTCAAGCTCCGGTTGGTGATCCTCTCTCCGTCGGTGGAGGTTCTCAGCGCTCCAGTTGCGATGCGATCTCTGTCATCGTCTGTCCCCATGTCTCTGGGTCTTCAGGTCCTTTCTGGTGTGTCAGCGCTTCTCCTGATGCGAAGCGATTTCGTCTGTCATCGGGTCTCAGTCCCTCTGTGTCACGGCTTAGCTCTGCAGGGATCCTTCTCCGTCTCCTCTGAGTGTCACCGGGTGTGTGTCTGTTCCTGTCCGTCGCTATCCGCCCTTTTTATCAGGGGGAGAGAGAGAGAGAGAGGGGGAGGGGGAGACAGAGAGCGAGAGGGGGGGGAAGACCCTGCCTGCCTGTTCACGTCCATACGCTTTTCTTATTTTGGTCCACATTCCAGCAGAAACCTGTCTGAGGGTGTCCTGTGACCACATGTTTCGCTGACACAACCTCCTGGGTCCTCTGACAACGGTTTTCACAGTTTGAATCTGCTGACACTTTAATCATTACTTAATGAGAGGGTAGTTTTTCACTGAGTAATACAACATCATGCTTGTGACTAAAAGGTTTACATAGTCTAGATAAGAACCAGACTACTTTTTCAGACAGTGCCCAGATAACAAACCATATGCCTATTGGGTTCTTTAATAGAACACCTTATTTACTGATTAAATAATGTGACCAATAGTTGTATAGTTTTCACCTTCTAATATTTAAGAGTTTTTATTCTTTACTGTGACTAAGTTATCCTAATAGTTTATGCCTACATGTAACCTATGAAATTGCTAAATCTTTTAGTATATATTTCCAAATAGCCTGTGTCACCTTTCTGACCTCTGGGTTAGTCAGCAGTTGCCGTGTTGTAACTTGAAAGTCCTTACTTGTCTCATACCACTTACTTTAAACAACCTCGCTTCCTGCCAGCTGGCCGGGTGAGGGGCCATTGTCTCTCAACCTCTTTAGCCTAGGGTCTTCAGAAATAACTTCACATGGTGTTCAAATCACCCTGTCTTTCAAATCAACTTCTCTGTTTTATCATTTGGTACATTTATAGTTGCTTATGTTCATGTTTTCATTTAGAAATATACGACAATCCACCCTTAGGGGGTTTAATAACCTCCTATACAACATTAATATTCTAAATTAAACATGTTTAAAATCATTCTCATAATTTTTGCTAATATTTTCTAAAATTTTCAAAAAAATCCAAAATTTACCCAAATCGAACTACAAAACCCTTTCCATCTGTACAGTTACAAAATCATCATTTCACCTACCTTTTCCTCCTTTCACAGTTTATACACATTATCAGTTATTATTATGACATCCAGTCTAGGTCCGTCTCTCTATGCAAAGAGATGATCGTACCATTCTCAGCTTCTTTTTGTTTAAGACTATATTTATCCATGTACTTAGCTTAAATGTCTATTTTGTGTAATGGACTCTGCAAGAAAAGATTAATACATCACACCACTAAAAGATTAACTCTCTAAACATTTGAGGGAAATTCAAACAAGCAACATAAATCATTTTTACTCCTTAAAAAGACCACTGAGGCCTCAATTATCCTTTGCTTTCATCCCTGTCAGTTATCCCTGTTTAAACCTCCTAAGGCCTTTACTGCTAACTCGTTTTTGACCGTTTTCTTCTTGTTGTATCTTGTGCTAATCACCGCCTCTCCTTCGTTGTATGCAGGTCTCTGGTACTGCTCCGATTTTCCACAGAAGGAAACGATTTTCCCTCTGTCCTTTTTGCATTCTGGATTATTATTTACAAACACACAATAGATTGGAAACATTTATTTTCACAGATACATCTTTACTGTTCTGCATTTTGACAATACATTTTTCTCCAATTCATTATCTATGTATTTCACAGCTTCTTACGTTAGCATTCAATCAAATCATCTTTGTCTCATTTCTTTTTGTGCTGTACTGTTTTACTAGATTCAATATCTCAAGATCAACACAACTACCTCCACCCTTGACAGTGGAATAACCATTATTTCACTTTCAAATACCTCGTTTCCCGACAGCTCCTCGGTCCGGACAGTCAGCTCTAGACGAGGCCAATCACCAACAGAACCTATGTGCATGGTCAACAAACCACAGTCCCTTTAAACACACATCACACACACTCCGCCAGCTTTCAACAAGCCGGTGCAGAGCCTTCCATAAGTCAATCATCAAATTCACATGTCTGCACCCTACATGAACACTAACTGGCCAAACTGCGACCAACAACCTACAGAGCTTTCTTATAGACAGAGAAATATGTTTCCCCAACACTTATCATAACCCAAAAAGTGACACAACCCTCCAGATTCTACATCTGGAGCCTCAATGAGCGGAAAACAAACCATGAACCAGCTCCCGTCCATTCTCAGTTTCCAGCTCATTATATCAGACCTCCTACCAGTCTCGCTGTGTCACCACCACCTGCTATCCCTGACCGGCGAGAGAACCCCCCCAGCCAGCCAGTTCCTAAAAAAAAATATAGTCAACCAAAAACAAAGAAAATTAAAAATAAACAAAAAAAAACTGTGAGTGCCTACATGCTACACACCCATCCAACAGAATTAAACTATCATCCAGAGGCATAAATACCCCCGCAAAACTAAGACAGCAAAATTAGAAATCCAAAAAGAAATAAAATAAGTAATGAAATAATAATATTGTTGTTGTTCTTTTTTTTTTTTTTTTTTTTTAATTCCTTAATTCAACCTTGACCACCCTTTGATCAAGTATTGTAATCACTACTATAAATAGTCCTTTGTTTCTAACTCTGTCTAATATTATACGTTCCATTGTTCCTGTCTAAAACCCAACTGTTTAACCCTTCTCTGACACCGTCTGGTTCAGAGTTCACATGACCACAAGAGCCATTGCGGTGACCATTTTTCTCTCTCTCTCCAATCTGTGCAGCCGGGCCAGGCTGCACAGGTGGGAGATACCAAAAATCGTCCACCATACCATTCTCCCTTACGTTTTCCTCACTGCCACAGCAAGAGTTGATCAGACACACTGTAGCAAAAAGGAAAACCCATGATTTGTCTATTAATTAACTGTTAGTACGATTGGCTCATGCATCTGTCAGTCATTTCACCTCTCCCTGTTAGTTGCACATCCATCTTAGTCGCTTCCACTCATAATCTAATGTACCAACGCTTCTATATATTTTTTATTCTATTTTTATTCCAATCAGTCCTCCTTCCCATTTTAACTTATTAATAACTCTATTTTCCCGAGCACTATTAGCTCCGCTTGTGCATTTCCGCTTTGCTCTTAATTAACCTATGACCTATGCAGACACCCCCTCTGACAATGTCCCAACTCTCCACATCCCCAGCAACCCTGTTTGGACTCTTGCTTCTTTCTGGACGTTCGCTGAGGCCTCCACCCTTTGTAACATGACCGAGCGAAATGGCCAACCTCCCCACAACCCCAGCACACAGCCGACGCCGGCCATCCCAGGGGTTCCAGTTCACCCAGTTTACCACGACTCCCACAGTCTCTCGGCTGGCCTCCCACCGTCCTCTCCAGGTCCACCCCTCTCCTGTCCTCTGGTCGCATGTCCTGTTGCCTGGAGGAGAGAGGGGCATACCTGTCCTTTTCTGCTGCCTCTCCTCGGGCCTTCTCTTGTTGGGAGGGGCCTGGAAACTCACCCCTCCTGCGGTCCTGTTCACCCTGTCGCGGCCCAGCTCCCTGTCCGGGCAACGGAGCACAGGGCACTCTTTGATCACAGCGGCCTAGGTCAGACGCCCGAAGCATGATCTCAACAGCTGTCGCTTCTAGTAGCACAGTCTTTCTCGCCAGTTCTCGTCCCAGTCTCTGAGTCTCGTGTGCGGCTTGACCGATCTCCAGCTGTGTCTTCATCAGATCTCGATGAACTGCCTCGTGTTGTTCGAACGCCGTCACAAACGCTCTCTGTTGTCTATAGTATGCTGCCTCTTCCCCCATCTCAGCACGGGCGGTTTGACGTCCCATCGTTGGGCTCCGCCTCTCATCTTGGCTTTGGTGCAGAGGGCAGGGTGGATGTGGGAAACGAGTGGGCTGTAGAAACTGATCGTGTATTCCATACCTGCTGTCGGTCTCAGTTCCAGCCATCCGGCCAGAGTGGACTTCGTGGGACGGCTGTAACCTCAGTCTCTTTTTCTGCCCCTTGGTTAAACCGCAGTCGCCTGCAATGGACACTCCAGCTTGAATAGTCAACATTTCAAGTCCTTCTGTCGTACTGGTCACATGAGAGAAGTCCATATACAAATCAATCAGATCATTATCACTGGTAAAGTCTATCTGGGAAATGTCTGCAGAGGCTCTCTGCCTACTCCCCCCAATGGCCCGATCACTAAGGCCCTCTTCCATATTGTCGTTGTTGTTATTCTATTGTTATTGCATCTAACGCTTCAGTTGTTCCTATCAAATGTCCCACTAAAGTGAACTTCCTATGTTACTGTCATTCATTCCACTTTCAACACACTCTTGTAATCACCGTTTGAAAAAACAAGTTTCTCTGTCTTCCACTACTTCTACTTATTTGAGTTAAAACACTCACACTGTCAAATTTTTACTGTGCAGACAAGGATTGATAACTGGCTTATCATTCATACTTATACCAAGGCGCATTAAAGCCGTTTTCCCTAGATGGTTATGGAAGTCGTTAGAGCTCCTGTCCGGTCGAGCATCTGTATAGAAAGAAAGCAGAAATATCCAAACTTAATACAGTGGCATTTCCCTTATTATTTCCACTCTTCGTTATGCTTTGGAAATGTCGGGCAACACTATACTAATATATTTAAAGAGACACAGTGTGATTTGCTTGAAAAAATAACGATACAGCTTATCTTGTTTTTTGTCCGTTCCTTCAACAGGAACACTGGAGGTTTTCCAATCCCCTGTGTGCTCTCTCCACCTGATTTCCTGGGAAATATAATCATTAATCCCCTTCCTATCCATTGTCTAATAATCCTTTGTAAACCTGGTCCTTCATCTGATTCTAATCTCTCTTTGCTTGATGAATCTGTTCATCCTAACCTTATCCTTTGCTTTTAAATGCCCGATTAGCGTATCGACTAAATGTATTATTCCGATTAGCGTATCGACTAAATGTATTATTCGCTTTCGCTTCACTTCTCATACTACATCCATTTCATTCATCCTTACACACAACCATTACCCCCCACAACACTTAATAAAAATTAATCAGTGTTGCTACTGCTACCAACCACCTAATCAGGGAAAACAATAAACTTTTAGCAACTTAGATCACTAAAACCCTGACCGACACATAGTACAGCTGGCCACGTCAATAACTTCATGGACACCCGCACTATGCCACCGCAATATTCACCCAGTTCTCTGAATATACAAAGAACCGTCAACTCACAGCCCAAAGCGTCCTCCCTTCAGTTTCGAACCTGAACGGAAACACCCCAAGCTTTCACCACACCAAGAATATCACAAATCATCCTACCACCACCTGCACCTAGACAGGCCAGCGCCCATCTGGTACCCACTTCACATACATAATACCAACGCAGTACAAATAAACCTACAACCAAATCGCTTTGACCCTTTTAACCTCCTTCCAGTTAAGAGTACCCTCCTCCCGTTCGGATGCACTCCTTCCCTTACTTAGATGCACCTCTCCCCGTCAGGCTTAGGTAGTCCGCTACGACGGTACAACCAGCCTTGGCTGCCTTGCCCGACGCCGGCCCCTCTCCCCCAACAGAGATACAGGTCTCCACTTCCGGCGGTAAGGTCTCCTCTCATGAACGGAAGAAGTCCCCTTATTTTACCTTCAGGTGCAGTTTTAGGCTGGGTCCCTTTCCAATCTTAGGAGAGACAATCCAGATTCCTCTGAATTGACACCCCTCATCCCTCTGCTTCCCAGCATTTTCTTTTCAAAAACACTGATCACAGAAGCACAACTCGCCTACTAACCCTGTATCGGCTAGTAAGGTTACTGTGGCCTGACTGTACATTGAGCCAGGTGCATTTATGGTCTCTGCCATAACGCTCTCCCAACCGGCTGGCGACCCAGTCGATAGCGACCTCATAGTCCGTCATCAAGTCAGGACGCCAAGCGGCTGACTGTCCGTAGTACCTATCAGCCACTCAGTTTAGAAACCGACGGTCTTGTCCCCACCCCGCTTGCTCTGGGCATGGAAATATTGACCGTTTTCGCCAGCCTTGCCTGTTCACGGCAGGAGCTGTGCCCCCTCCGGTGCACCGCCCTGCTCCTAGGTGTGGACTGTCGCCCACGTACCACCCAGTGCCCACACCAACTTACGTGCGACGTTTCCTGGGCCGACTAGACGGTACCACAGTGGTATGTTATTTCATACCTCGTTACGCACGAGGGCCTTCAGTTTCTCCCCAGCACTATAGTGTGTGTTTAACGTGCGCCCAGACTCTTGCGAGCCCACTGCCGCCTGTTTTGGGCTAGAGGTTCGGGGTGCCTAATCCCCTCCCTAGCCCACAACACACGCCGCAATCTAGGGATGGTGAAATACAAGGAGAGACAGGGAAGGGAAAAGAAAAAAGGAGGGAGGGATACAGGGATCCAGGGACTAAGGGGAGGAAAGGGGGGGGGGGGGGCACACAATGCAACATTAACTATTACCAAAACCGTCTAAATCAACCTTAACTTTAATCAGACCAAAAGAATGACCACGAATATTCTATTTATCCTTATGTAATCCTATTTTAGCAAGTAACATTATTCTAATATAACCAATACTCCACGCCCATGATGAATTGAAAATGGGGGACCCTGATGTAAACAAGACGAAAGTCTTTCCCCGGTCTGCATACCCTTAACAATTGTGTGTATTGAGCCGTACTGTACTGTACCCATTCTACAATCTGTTAATAAAACTTTTCAATCAATCAATCAACCAGGCAATCTATCCTAAACAAAACCCCCTTTGTGCACCTGTCATCCCACAAAGTTAAGCTGGGAGATAGGGATGGAGCGGAGGGGGGCGGGGGGGGGGAGGAGGGAGGGAGGGAGGGAGGGAGGGAGGGAGGGAGGGAGGGAGGGAGGGAGGGAGGGAGGGAGGGAGGGAGGGAGGGAGGGAGGGAGGGAGGGAAGGAGGGAGAGAGGGAAGGAGGGAGGGAGGGAGGGAAGGAGGGAGGGAGAGAGTGTGAACGAGGGAGGAAGAGACAGAGGAAAAAAGGGGGGGGGGGGGGGGTTTCACGCAACCAAAGTCACAAACAAACTCACACATCTATCCCATACTATCCCACCAGCGCCATTACCCCTGGCCCATAACAAATACAGACCTATAATCAAACCAGTAAACACACCCATCATCAACAACAGTTAAAACCGATAAAAAGAACCCACAAATTCCCACAGATTGCCGCGCTCCAAAACCTATTATAATCACAACTGCTCTCTATTGTTCACTGCACCTCGTTCCACCTGTAAAGGTGAAACTATAAAAGAGGCAACAGCGCCCTCCGCTGGAACATCTTGTCCATCACCAACGCACTACAGCACTCACCACTTCCTGTAGGAGGCGCCCACGCCCTCCCCCGCAAGTGCGTCATTACGTAAACCACCCCAAGACGTCAACTCGACGTTCCACCTCAACCATAAAACTACAATTCCCAGAACCCTCTACACCGGAAGTTCCTGTCCTCCGCCTCTCCAAGATCCCGCGCCAGCAACAGTAGCAACACGCGAGATTCCCCGAGAGTTCAATCATGCTATATTGTTAGCACAGGTAGCTTAGCATCTTAGCTTCGTTAGCTCAGCGCCGCTAGCTCCAGCTTAGCCTAGCACCCAACACCACTCCTCCTAAACGGCCCAGTCTCCTGTTGATCCGAGCGGCACAACACATCGCGACGTTTACACAACCCCTGCTATACCCCGTAACACAACTTTAATCCTATTTAGCCCCCGTTCACAGAACCTATATTATTATCCTTATTCCAGTACGCTCGCCCGATTGGCCCCGGCCGGCTCCGTATTTTAAATCTAACGCTCCCGATCCAGCCCCGTATTTCAAATCTAACGCACCCCAAGCTCCGACGCTTCCAGTGACGTCATTAGCTCCCAATCCCCGTTTTCTTTGATCTCTACTACATTACTTTTAGACTTCTACAGCCCCGATTTGAAAAATTTCAACGAACATTACACATCTCCTAGGTTCCATCTCACATGTCATTCATTCAATTCACTCGAAAGCGCAACACAGCGTCCACACGTTAGTCGCGTCGCGCCAGCTAATGCTGGCAGGACAGGGGTGTGGTTTCTCCGTTGCAGCCTTGGCCACCAGCTGGTTCATAATAATACAAAAAATACCTTGACATTTACTCAGAGCTCCTAACATCCATCCATTCAAACACATATACTAAGCAAAACAATGTTTCATTCATAAACATACCATTCATTTATGCACACATTCATTCCAAACGCATTTCCCTGCTTTTTTCACACAACATCCTCCTATGTTCTAATCTCATGTGCAGTTACCCCACGCATTTCCCCCACAAGTGCATTATCTCCAAAGGTTACTTTCCCCCCCCCCATCATTCCTCTTCTCAGCCTCTCAATCTTCATATTCAGCGCCGTTTGGGGAGCTTTTACCTGTCTCACCCCCAAATCGACCAAATACCTCCTTAAAAATCCGTACCAAAGGCGAATTTTTTAAGCAGATTCCGTCGGGTCACAATACAACAGATCTGTATGAAAACGTCTTTCTAAACTCGTCTGTTATACGTGCCGATTCTAAGAGTGAAGTCCGCGAATGATGGCGCGGAAAAAAAAGCAACCAATTACCTCCCTGTTCTCTATTTCTCTTCGCGGAACCAGGATTTCCTGTACTACACCACGGTCCTCAGTACCCTACACTCCGTCCTCTGTTCTCTTTTCTCTTCGTGGAACCAGGCTGCCCTGTGCTATACCACGGTTTTCTCATTAAACTCTTTACCTTACCCTCTACTGAACCACTCCGTCACGCACAGTCCCACGTCCCGCTATCTGTGACTAATCTCCGTTCTACTGCTCCTACGCCGGTCCCCTCAAATATTTTACCTAAACCCTAGCCTATCCCCTAAGCTGATATAACTAAATACAGACATCTATTTCCTCTCCTCACTTGGCCTTGTACCAATTATAGGCATCCTAACTGAACATAAGTGCAGCGCCGGTGTGTGGCTGAGACCAGAGCCAGGTTGTGAAACCTGGACCCCGGTACCCCTCCAACACCAACATTATCCTGGTCCATTTACAACTCATTTCTACCTAATGCAATAGCAACCCCAAAATGCGAGACTGCTTCGACCCTTACTAATTTTAAACACCATCATCACTACTTACCTAGTCCCGCTGGCCTTGGCTGAAGTGGACGATCATTCAGTCGCAGAGGGCTTCGATGATGGGGAGAGAACCTCTCTGTGGTTCAACCGGTTCTGGTCAAATGCAGGACGGGTCACGGACCAATTGAAGTGTATTATCTTCATTCATGTATCTCTATCTAAGTTCATTGATCGTATAGTGTTCTATTTCACCCTTTCCTCTGCATGGTTTTAGGTATTTTCAGATGTTCGGTTTCAAGTAAGAGGAGACTGACGATATGGTCAAAATCAACGGGCGGCGGTGTTTATTAATAAAACAGCTTTAGGAATTAAAACAGTACATCGTCTCTTTCATTTGGCTGTTGTCGTCTCTCGGTGCTGTTCGCTGTCTTAGGTTGTCCATGGCCAACACCGAGTCCTCTCTTGTGGTTCGCTGGTCTGGTTGTCAAGACAACCTGGTCTCCTCAGTCTCAGCGCTCAAGCAAGGAGCGCTTGATTTCATCTCTCTCCGTGGCAGGATCTCCTGCTGCGAAGCGATCTTCTGTCATTGGGTGTCAGTGGCTCTGAGTCTCCGGCTCGGCTCTCAAGCTCCGGTTGGTGATCCTCTCTCCGTCGGTGGAGGTTCTCAGCGCTCCAGTTGCGATGCGATCTCTGTCATCGTCTTTCCCCATGTCTCTGGGTCTTCAGGTCCTTTCTGGTGTGTCAGCGCTTCTCCTGATGCGAAGCGATTTCGTCTGTCATCGGGTCTCAGTCCCTCTGTGTCACGGCTTAGCTCTGCAGGGATCCTTCTCCGTCTCCTCTGAGTGTCACCGGGTGTGTGTCTGTTCCTGTCCGTCGCTATCCGCCCTTTTTATCAGGGGGAGAGAGAGAGAGAGAGGGGGAGGGGGAGACAGAGAGCGAGAGGGGGGGGAAGACCCTGCCTGCCTGTTCACGTCCATACGCTTTTCTTATTTTGGTCCACATTCCAGCAGAAACCTGTCTGAGGGTGTCCTGTGACCACATGTTTCGCTGACACAACCTCCTGGGTCCTCTGACAACGGTTTTCACAGTTTGAATCTGCTGACACTTTAATCATTACTTAATGAGAGGGTAGTTTTTCACTGAGTAATACAACATCATGCTTGTGACTAAAAGGTTTACATAGTCTAGATAAGAACCAGACTACTTTTTCAGACAGTGCCCAGATAACAAACCATATGCCTATTGGGTTCTTTAATAGAACACCTTATTTACTGATTAAATAATGTGACCAATAGTTGTATAGTTTTCACCTTCTAATATTTAAGAGTTTTTATTCTTTACTGTGACTAAGTTATCCTAATAGTTTATGCCTACATGTAACCTATGAAATTGCTAAATCTTTTAGTATATATTTCCAAATAGCCTGTGTCACCTTTCTGACCTCTGGGTTAGTCAGCAGTTGCCGTGTTGTAACTTGAAAGTCCTTACTTGTCTCATACCACTTACTTTAAACAACCTCGCTTCCTGCCAGCTGGCCGGGTGAGGGGCCATTGTCTCTCAACCTCTTTAGCCTAGGGTCTTCAGAAATAACTTCACATGGTGTTCAAATCACCCTGTCTTTCAAATCAACTTCTCTGTTTTATCATTTGGTACATTTATAGTTGCTTATGTTCATGTTTTCATTTAGAAATATACGACAATCTCCATAGAAACGACAACGCAAAGACAAAGACGATTTGTGCAGGTGACAGACCGTGGCCTCAGATGGACAGATTTACACATGGGTGTCAAGCCCACCTCTCCAGCTGACCATCAGTACTAACACGTGAATGACAGCTGACCATCCTGGATGAGTCGGTACTAACAAGTGAATGACAGCTGACCATCCTGGATGAGTCAGTACTAACAAGTGAATGACAGCTGACCATCCTGGATGAGTCGTACTAACAAGTGAATGACAGCTGACCATCCTGGATGAGTCGTACTAACAAGTGAATGACAGCTGACCATCCTTGATGAGTCGGTATGACAGCTGACCATCCTGGATTAGTCGTACTAACAAGTGAATGACACCATATCTTAAATAGAACACTGTGGCATAAACATCTCATGCATTGTTAACATTAGTAACAGTTTGTATTTTTCATATCGACCGCATCATGAAAGACACAATAAGCAAACAATATTAGAACAAATATCAACATAGACCAAGGCCACTGATCCTAAATAACAGGCCTACATTTTGATTCTATAATGAATTCCATAAGGACGTGTGTAAATATGTGTATGATGTATTTTTGGTTTATTTTGTCTAACAAAATAGTACACCACAAGTTAAATACAACTTAAGTTTGGTCAACATCTCAGTTATTTCTTTGATAAGTGTACTTAGATTACAATTAATGACTATCATACAGTACTAAACACATCCTTGGTATTGCGCTTTGTTTACTTTTTTGTTTTGGTCTGACGTGTGGGTTGGAGTTTAGTAACTTATTATACCGTGGATTTCTCCAGACAGAGCCTAAGGTGTGGCCAACAATAGCAACACCTCCCCCTATACCCACTGCAACCTAACCGACACATCAGACCAAAACAAAAACTGTAAACAAAGCGTAGTACCAAATTAATAAATAAAATTATTCGATTTAAAAAATGTAGAATCAAAGAATATAAACAAAATTAGTAGAGTGCAAAGGAACAGGCTACGGCAGCAATGTTAACACCAGTCATCTTCAATCAAATCAATACTTTATCTTCTAAAGAACATTTTAAATATGGCCTTTCATTTCTACATAATAAGCACATCGTATAAGAATATAATCAAGTGTCCATTTCTAATCACTGCTCTGACTGTTTTGTGCATTTCTCCTACTGTGTGTTGTGATGCGAATACAATGATATGGGAGGGAGGGGGATTTTACTCAATAATTTATGACGGGTGAGGCACTTCCCCTAGTTCCGCTGGAGGAGAGAGAGAGAGCTGGATGAGAGAGAGAGAGAGAGAGAGAGAGAGAGAGAGAGAGAGAGAGAGAGAGAGAGAGAGAGAGAGAGAGAGAGAGAGAGAGAGAGACAAGTAAATATCTTTCTCATTCATTTTTCATGAGATATTGCTTCTTAGCGGCTGTTTTGAATATGAAACCTGGAATGAGCCTCGTGAAATGTATCCAAAATACACACAAACAAACACAAAAACAAATGAGGGAAATATTTCAAGGTAGTGCTCTTTTCTTTCTTTCTTTCTTTCTTTCTTTCTTTCTTTCTTTCTTTCTTTCTTTCTTTCTTTCTTTCTTTCTTTCTTTCTTTCTTTCTTTCTTTCTTTCTTTCTTTCTTTCTTTCTTTCTGTTATGGTTTGACACCGACCCCAAACGCAACGACACAAGAGAGTAGGATTCAGAGTTGCCAAATACGAGGGCTTGTTTATTTGGTACTAGGAATAATAGAAACAGGGAAAGCAAGTCAAACAAGACAGGTACAATGATCAAGGGGCAAAGTTCTGCTGCTCTGCAGCTTCTCCCGTGAGGGTTGTCTTGGGAAGCAGGTGTTGACTTCTGAACCGCTCTGCAGAATCCTCTCGGTGGGTTCTCAGATGTTGTTGCGAGACCGAGAGAGGGAGAGAGGGAACGAGTCAGTGACAGAGCAGTCTTAAACGAGCAGGAGAACAGGGTGTACAATTCTTCGTGTTAACAACACAGTGAGCACAGTTCCAAACACAGCCCAAGTGAATCTCTTCGTGTTAACAACACAGAGAGCACAATTCCAAAAACAGCCCAAGTGAAACTCTTCGTGTTAACAACACAGTGAGCTAAATCCAAACACAGTCCCAGTAAATATCTTCATGTAAACACACAGTGACTATCTTCATGTAAACACACAGTGAATATCTTCATGTAAACACACAGTCCAATTGTGAAACAATATCTTCGGTGTGAGCAAACACACAGTGAATCTCTTCATGTAAACACTCAGTCCAATTGTGAAATAATATCTTCGGTGTGAGCAAGCACACAGAGGGAGATGGTAGATCCCAAAATATTAATCCATAAAGGAATAAGCAAAAATAGATAATGGCTGGGTGAGTGACTGTTTGACAAAAAGGTGGTTGTCTTCAGTGTAAGTTTACACACGAAAAATGGAATAGGTCAAGAACAGTCAAAAAGATAACTCACCCAGACGAGATGCGTAATTGGAACTGGAACAACAGTGGAGGCGAGCGCGCGCCACGGGAGCAGGTATCCAAGCGAAGGCTTCTAGGAATTCCTGGAGAACAGCACAGAGAAAAAGGCAGCAGCAGCAGCAACGGGGAAAAAGATCCAGAGACAAATCAAGGCGACAAAACAAGACGATCCAACAACTTAGGGTGGGGAAAAACGGGGTATAAATAATGAGGGATCGATTGATTGAAAAGCGTGGGGAAGTGAGAGAACCAATCAGCGACGTCTCTGGTGACGTCAACGGGGAGAAAGCAGTGACAGCTGGGGAATGTGATTGAAAAGCGTGGGGAAGTGAGAGAACCAATCAGCGACGTCTCTGATGACGTCAACGGGGAGAAACGTGTGAACGAGGGGATAGAACCAATTGACAGAAAATGAATGAAAACATAGCGAGGGTGGTTAAAGGAACAGAACGAGTGAGAGAGCAAGGAACAGAAACCTCACAGTACCCCCCCCTCCACGGGAGCCACCTGGCGACCAGGCCGACCCGGCCCGTCAGGATGGGCTCGATGGAAGTCAGTGATCATCCACCAACACGGGAGGCGGCGGATCAGGAGCTGGAGGCAAAAGGGGACTGAGGGAGACGGGCTTAACCCGGGAGACATGGAACACGGGGTGGATGTGCATGGATGCAGGAAGCTTCAGGCGCAGGGCCGCCGGACTGAGTACCTTCAGGACCTCGAAAGGTCAGACGAAACGGGGTTTGAGCCTCCTGGCCGAGGACCGTAGCGGGAGGTCCCTTGCGGAGAGCCACACCCTCTGCCCAGGGCGGTAAGTCGGCGCAGGAACCCGGCGCCGGTCGGCACCACGACAGGCGCGCTCAGATGTCTGGAGCAGCGGACCAATCATCACAGTACTTCAAGAAGCCCGTGGTGGGGAAAGAGCCAAACCTTACAGCACCCGGCGACCCACACGGCCCCGGCCTGCCCGGACGGGACCCAAGGAAGCCGGCGATCAGGGGCACTGGAGAGGGGGACAAAGACAGAGGCCCGGAGAGGGGGACCGGAGACGTGGGCAGAGGACCGGCGAGGGAGGCCGGAGACGGGGACTGGGACCCGACAGCGGAGGCCGGGCACAGGGACAGAGAACCGGCGAGGGACGCCGGAGACGAGGACCGGGACCCGGTGAGGGGGCTGGACGGCACCCGAAGACACCGGGCACGACAGGAGGGGCTCCACCCCTTGATGGCACCGGAGGACCAGGCGATGTGGGGCTCGTGCAGCGCGAGCCAGGGCCTGCCCAGGACCACAGGGACAAGAGGAGAGCTGGTGACGAAAAACTGGAGCCTCTCAACGTGGTCACCAGCAACGGTGAGAAGGACTGGACAGGTGCGTTGAGTGACGTCAGCCAGGCGGCGATGATCCATTGCGAAGACCTCCAAGGGCCTCTCGAGGTCCTCAAGCGGAATGCCGGCCCGGGTGGCAAACCCAACGTCCATGAAACTCCCCTCAGCACCAGAGTCCACGAGTGCACCCACCGTCGCCCGCTGGTCCGCCCAGGCTAGGGTGACGTCCGCCAGACGGTTGGGTGGTGCACGGGTGGGTATGGACGAGAGGTCCGGAGGCGACTCACCAGCGGGCCTCCGGGGCGGGGGACAGGAAAGACGGCTCACCAGGATCTCCCGGGGTCTTGGCGAGCCTGGTCCTCTTGGCCGGGCACGGCAATTGGAGACACGGTGTCCACCCTGGCCACAGTAGAGGCAACGGCCGGAGAAGAGCCTGGACTCCCGTTCGGCCGGGCTAAGGCGGTTGCGTCCCAGCTGCATGGGTTCCTCCTTGGTCACGGCTCGGGAGGGAACAAACCCACCAGTCACGGAGGGGGCAGGACGGACAGCACTGTAGAGGCGGCCGCTGGGAAAGGGAGCCCCTGAGCGGCGGTCGATGGCACAGTCGTAAGGCCGGCGAGGCGGAAAGACCTGAGCCCTGGACTCCCTGAAAACCCCCTCGGGGTCGTAGTACTCGGGGGGTACGTCTGGGGTAAAGAAAACCTCCTCGAGGTCGTGGTCCTCGGGGGGTACGTCTGGGGTAAAGAAAACCTCCTCGAGGTCGTGGTCCTCGGGGGGTACGTCTGGGGTACCGAAATCCTCCTCGAGGTCGTGGTCCTCGGGGGGTGCGTCTGGGGGTCCCCGTCGGGTTCTCTCACGTCTTCTCTCCTGGAGGCGTCCGTCGACGCGGATGGCGAGGCTGAACAGGTCCTCGAGGGAATCAGGTTCCTCCTGGGTCGCGAGCTGGTCCCTGACTGCGTCACAGAGCCCTCTCATGAAGGTTAGGCGAAGAGCAGGTTCGTTCCATCCACTCTCCACCGCCGCCAGTCGAAACTCCATGACATAGTCCGTCACCCTGCCGCTCCCCTGTCGGAAGGTCCCCAACCGGGCTCCAGGGTCCAGACCTCGGGCTGGATGGTGGAACACTCTGCGGAGCTCCGCCACGAAGTCTGGGTAGGAGAACAAAAAATCTGCCTCCATTGCCCAGGAGGAAGTGACCCACTGGGCAGCATGGCCTGAAAGTAGGTTGGTTATATAAGCCACTTGGGACCCACGAGCAGAAAAACGGCTTGGTTGATGACGGAAAACCAACTCACATTGCATGATGAATGTGGCACACTCCTCGGGATTACCGTCGAACAGCCGTGGGACGGAGAGAAGGGGTTCCCGAGATGCGAGATCTGCTGGGGCTGCGGGGAATGTTCCTGAAGGGTGTGAGAGGTGAAAGGCATTAACGGTGTCGCCCAGCGAGTGAAGCTGAGCGAGAATGTCGGACTGTTGTCCCGCCAAAGCGGCCATTGAACCCTGAATAAGCAGGACCTGCTCTCGGAGTCCCTGTACAGCAGCTGCAGCCGCATCCAGCTGTAGGGCGTGTTCCTTGGCTGACTCTAACTGGACTGCCGCTGCTGTGCTGACTCTCTTGCGGGCGCAGACTGCGCAGGCCAGTACGAACCCCTTGACGTCGTTCCTCATGGTGGGCCACCAGAATCGACGAGCCAGGAAGGAGAACGTGCGATGAACGCCCGGGTGGCAGGCGAACCGGCTGGTATGGCCCCACTGGAGGACCCGGGACCGGACTGAGTTGGGGACAAAGAGACGGTTAACAGGTACATTGCCTGGAGCGCGATGGAAGCGTAGGGCACGCCTTACCACCCCCTCGATGCCCAAGGTGACTACTCTCTCTGTGTCGGCTGGGGTCGTCATTGGTTGGATCGTAATGTTATGGTTTGACACTGACCCCAAACGCAACGACACAAGAGAGTAGGATTCAGAGTTGCCAAATACGAGGGCTTGTTTATTTGGTACTAGGAATAATAGAAACAGGGAAAGCAAGTCAAACAAGACAGGTACAATGATCAAGGGGCAAAGTTCTGCTGCTCTGCAGCTTCTCCCGTGAGGGTTGTCTTGGGAAGCAGGTGTTGACTTCTGAACCGCTCTGCAGAATCCTCTCGGTGGGTTCTCAGATGTTGTTGCGAGACCGAGAGAGGGAGAGAGGGAACGAGTCAGTGACAGAGCAGTCTTAAACGAGCAGGAGAACAGGGTGTACAATTCTTCGTGTTAACAACACAGTGAGCACAGTTCCAAACACAGCCCAAGTGAATCTCTTCGTGTTAACAACACAGAGAGCACAATTCCAAAAACAGCCCAAGTGAAACTCTTCGTGTTAACAACACAGTGAGCTAAATCCAAACACAGTCCCAGTGAATATCTTCATGTAAACACACAGTGACTATCTTCATGTAAACACACAGTGAATATCTTCATGTAAACACACAGTCCAATTGTGAAACAATATCTTCGGTGTGAGCAAACACACAGTGAATCTCTTCATGTAAACACTCAGTCCAATTGTGAAATAATATCTTCGGTGTGAGCAAGCACACAGAGGGAGATGGTAGATCCCAAAATATTAATCCATAAAGGAATAAGCAAAAATAGATAATGGCTGGGTGAGTGACTGTTTGACAAAAAGGTGGTTGTCTTCAGTGTAAGTTTACACACGAAAAATGGAATAGGTCAAGAACAGTCAAAAAGATAACTCACCCAGACGAGATGCGTAATTGGAACTGGAACAACAGTGGAGGCGAGCGCGCCACGGGAGCAGGTATCCAAGCGAAGGCTTCTAGGAATTCCAGGAGAACAGCACAGAGAAAAAGGCAGCAGCAGCAGCAACGGGGAAAAAGATCCAGAGACAAATCAAGGCGACAAAACAAGACGATCCAACAACTTTGGGTGGGGAAAAACGGGGTATAAATAATGAGGGATCGATTGATTGAAAAGCGTGGGGAAGTGAGAGAACCAATCAGCGACGTCTCTGGTGACGTCAACGGGGAGAAAGCAGTGACAGCTGGGGAATGTGATTGAAAAGCGTGGGGAAGTGAGAGAACCAATCAGCGACGTCTCTGATGACGTCAACGGGGAGAAACGTGTGAACGAGGGGATAGAACCAATTGACAGAAAATGAATGAAAACATAGCGAGGGTGGTTAAAGGAACAGAACGAGTGAGAGAGCAAGGAACAGAAACCTCACACTTTCTTTCTTTCTTATATTTCTAGTTGACATTTTCTTTTTCTTTCTTTCTTTCTTTCTTTCTTTCTTTCTTTCTTTCTTTCTTTCTTTCTTTCTTTCTTTCTTTCTTTCTTTCTTTCTTTCTTTCTTTCTTTCTTTCTTTCTTTCTTTGCCTTATAGACCAGCAGGAGAACCTTGAAGCTGATCCGCTGGTTTATTGGCAGCCAGTGAAGGGAATGGAGGACTGGTGTGATGTGTTGTGTTTTCCGGGGTTTGGTGAGGACACAGGCGCTGTTCTGGACGTACTGTAACCTCTGGATGGTTTTGGAGGGAAGGCCTGCCAGCAGAGAGTTACAGTAGTCGATGCGGGAACTGACAAATGTATGCAATTGACAAGTTTTTTGGTGTCAGACTGGAAGAGTGAGGCTCTTAGTTTGGAGATGTTCCAGGTGGTAGAAGGAGGTTCGACAGACTGTTTTTATGTGTGCGTCGAATGAAAGTGATGAGTCCAACTTTACACCCAGGCTGGTGACAAGTGAGGAGAGGGGGATGGAGTGATTGTCAATGGTGATATGGGTGATACCGGCCTGTTTGGTTTGATGGGGGGTGCCGATGAGGATGGCTTCCAATGGCGGATGTCATCAAGGCAACTGGTAGCCTCTACCTCGCCCACACGCATATTGCACAGTATAGCATTTACTGTAATCAGAAGGTTACATTCCTGTGTGTGTGTTTTGGGGGGGGGGGGGTTGAGTTAATCACCTTGTTAGTCATGATCCAGTCATCTGTCATACCAGTAATGATGCTTTAGTCCAGGGGTCGGCAACCCTAGGCCCGCATGCCCACATTGACCCGCAAAATAAAAAATAAAAAGTTTTTTTTTTTTTACTTTGCTTTGAAATATTATAGTGAATATTTTGCACTGTTGTCGCATTTATCTTGTTGAAATCCTCCCACGGTTCTTTTTTGTAAGTCGACTGTTTTGCACACCCCTATGACAGCTAGCAGCTGTTCCCATGGTGCTCAGCTGTAGCTGTCAGCTGGCTTCCCGCGCCCGCGCGCAGTTCCCAGGTAATCACACAGTGCTGCGGTTGCATTCTGTATGTGCCGTCTTTCATGATCGCAACCCCCGCTAAGAAAGTTAAAGCAAAGGAAATTCGGGCATTCCAGGCCACGTGGACAGACGACTACGGGTTTGTGTGTCAGAAGGACCGTGCTGTGTGTACTTTATGTTTAGAAAATGTAGTTTGCAGAACGTCAGGTGTGAAACGCCATTTTGAGACGAAGCATCAAAAAAGTTTCAAAGATCAGGCGGATAAGGCAGAATCGATTAAACGTGCCGTGGCCAGGTATGGAAAGCAAGCCAGCACCCTCAAAGTGTTCACGACTGCTAAAAACCATGCAACTAAAGCAAGCTATCGCATTGCTCATTGCATTGCGAAATGTGGAAAGCCATTCACTGATGGCGAGTATATCAAGGAGGCTTTTCTCTGTAGCTCAGATGTTTTGTTTGAAGGCTTGCCAAACAAAAAGACAATCAAATCAAGGATAAAAGATATCCCCATGTCAGCTCGAAGTGTCGAGCGACGCATCAACGAAATGTCAGAAAATATCAGAGAACAGCAAACAGCTGGATTAAAAGATGCTCCGGTGTGCAGCTTAAAGTGAAATACATTGATACATCATTCAGTAACATTTTCAGAGCCTTATAACAAAAACATTATTACGGTCACCATTGTGACCAGTGGGATTAATCAACAAATTGTATTCTTTATTTTTCTATTTCATTTTAACATTGCACATGTTAAACGGGAGAGGGCAACGCCATTTCTTTTTACTCAAAATGTGAGTATTACCAAGTCAACTTGTGTTCTTAAAACAATGACAATAAACATAGTTTTATTAGGTTGAAATAATGTGGTTGTGTACTTATTTTTCTGTTAACTTATTATGGATTGAAAATTGAAAACTTTAATGCACAGTAACTGAACTCAATCGTTTTAAGTTCTGGTAACTTATTGGGTTTTTTTACAGTGTAGTCTTGCGATCAATCGAAACTTCTTTACACGTTATACCTCACATTCACCCATTCATTCACAGATTGTGGTGTTCTCCATTAGGCCTGTAGGTGGAGCTACGACACAGCATTGATTGATTGATTGATTGATTGAAAACTTTATTAACAGATTGCAGAATGGGTATAGTACAGTACAGCTCAATACATACAATTGTTAAGGGGATGCAGACCAGAGAAAGACTTTCATTTTGTTTAACGTACAGTACAGCACACGTACAGTACACACAGCGATGGTGGAGGCAGCCCACGTGGCATTTTGGATGTGTCCAAAAATGAATGGGCAAATGTGAGTGAAATGGTCGCACTGTATGCAGCTGTTTGTCTGCATTCCCCCCCCCCCCCCCCCCCCAACTCAGATTTAGGGTTGATACAACCATCATAATAATATTGTTAATAATAACAATAACAATAATGATGTAATAATGTAAAAATTATCATAAAAAATACCTGATTATGAGAAAGAAAAATACGATGCATGGAATATTGTTGATATGGCACACTAGTTACAACTATATTTCAAACTGGCACTTCATGTCAAAAAGGTTGCTGACCCCTGATTTAGTCTCTGAATCAGCTCACCAAGTCATCTGTCATACCAGTAATGGTGCTTTAGTCTGAATCATCTCACCATGTCATCTGCCATACCAGCAGTGTTGTGCTACAGTAGTTACTGAAAAATAGTAACTAGTTACCATTACTAGTTACTTCATCTCAAAAGTAACTCAGTTACTGTACTGATTACAAAAAGTAATCTGTTACTGTGAAAAGTAACTTTTTAGTTACTTAAACAACTAAAACAACATTATTTCAATTGCTCCCATTAATGCCCTTACAGATTCTTACATTCAAAATCTGTTGATCAACTTGACAGTTTCCAGTGAATGACACCTGGCAAAGTCAGGTTGTCTTATATTCACGGTCTAGATACCAGAGGTGTTGATATTTATCCCCTTTTCTGCTAAGTTAGAATGGTGTGTAGCGTCACTTAAAGTTTCATAATGGTAATGGACTTCAGGCTAGCTTAAAAACTGAGCCCGCTATGGCCTTCAAAAGACAATGATGGTTTGGATTTTTAGACATAGAGTGGTATGAAATACTTGGCAGAAGTGTAAGGATGCATAGCCATTAGCTAGCTTACTTGTGGTGGAGGTTCTAGCTATGTTCTAAACGAGCCCGCCAGCTTGATTTCAGGCAGCAAACGGGTCCAGAAACAAACTATTTTAATCCACACCACAATATGTAAACGAAGGTGTTAACCCTTTCACTGCCACACGACAGAAGGTTAACCCTTTACTATCACACAACCGACGGTTGTGATAGTAAAGGGTTAACCTTCTGTCGGCAGTGAAAGGGTTAACCAGCTGTTGTGCGGCAGTGAAAGGGTTAACCATCCACAACAGAATACTGCGTTGAAATACTGTGTTGAAATGGCGCTGCACCGAACGGCTGCCTTTCTGATCGCTCCGTCGAGACTGTGCTTTCTTTTGTTAATTTTTATAGTATTAAGAGTTTTATTTGCACCAACTGTTGGTGCATTATATGTGTATGACCGTCAGTCAATCATTGACATTGGATTAAGGAAAACTTACCGATTGGATTGCTCTCTGGATCGGATTGCTGAACAGCAGCAGTGGCCCGCCGAGATCCTTTGTTGTGGCCGTGGCCAAGGCCAGGAGATGCCGCGACGACGTGGAAAGAGAGCCGGGGTCCGGAACAGACTGAGGTCCAAACGACACAGAACCACATTGCCCAGCATATTGTTGGCCAATGTGCAATCGATAGGAAATAAACTGGACGACATCAGAGCACGGATCCAATTCCAGAGGGACATTCGGGACTGTAATGTCCTCTGTTTCACAGAAACTTGGCTGTCTCCAGATGTCCCGAATCATGCAATAGAACCGGCAGACCACTTCTTTGTCCTCCGCAAGGACCGGACGGCAGAGTCACTAAAGACGAAAGGAGGCGGCATTGCCTTCATGATAAACAAGGAGTGGTGCGATATAGGCAACGCAAAGGAATTGTCTAACCACTGCTCCCCAGACCTGGAGTTTATCACGATCAAATGTCGACCCTTCTTTCTTCCGAGGGAATTGACGTCCATCATCCTCATCGGAGTGTACATCCCACCACACGCGAACACTGGGGCCGCACTTTCAAAACTACACAACGAGATAAATAAACAACAGATAGCTAGCGTTGACGCTGCCATTTTGGTTCTGGGCGATTTCAACAGCGCGCGTCTTAAAAAGGTGTTGCCGAATTTCTATCAGCATGTGACCTGTCCCACCAGAGGCGAGAACATATTAGACCATGTATACTCGCAATTTAAGAATAGGTACAAGTCACAGGCTCTTAGCCCATTCGGTAAGTCCGATCACGCCGCCATTTTTTTTTGTGCCAAAGTATAAACAAAGTCTCAAGCGAACGCCGGTGGTCTCGCGAGAGGTTAAGCGTTGGACCGTGACGTCAGAGGAGACACTCCAAGCTGCACTTGAATGCACAGACTGGAGTGTATTCCGTGATAACACAGCCAATATTAACGAATACACTGAAACGGTGCTTGACTTTGTCTGTACTCTGGTAGAAGAAACAATCCCCTCTACCACAATTAGAATCTACCCAAATCAAAAGCCCTGGGTAGATAAATCCGTCCGTGAGGCTCTGAAAGTGCGCACATCAGCCTACAACACCGGGCTGGTGACAGGCAACATGGAAGAACACAAGACGGCAAGATACAACGTCAGGAGAGCAGTAATAGAGGCAAAACGGCGTTACAGGGATAAAGTTGAACTTCAGTTTGAACAGGCTGACTCTAGAGGCATGTGGCAGGGCCTCAGAACAATGACAGATTACAAAGGCACCTCCCTCAAACTGAACAGTGACATCTCCTTAGCAAATGATCTCAATTCCTTCTATGCGAGGTTTGAGGCTGTGAATAACAACACCAGCCTACAAACCACAGCAATGGGGGGGGGGGTCTGCTGATGGAGACTCAGTGTTCAGGGTAACAGAGCATGAGGTGAGACGGATCTTTAAAAAAGTGAATATCAGGAAGGCAGCAGGACCGGACGGCATCCCCGGCCGCGTCCTAAAAGTCTGTGCCGACCAACTGGCCCCGGTATTCACTGACATCTTCAACCTGTCCTTGGAACAGGCTGTCATCCCCACCTGTCTGAAGAAGTCCACCATCATCCCTGTACCCAAAAAATCTACGCCCGCTTGCCTCAACGACTACCGCCCTGTAGCCCTCACCTCCATAGCCATGAAGTGCTTTGAGAAGCTAGTGAAGGGCTACATCTGTTCCTCCCTCCCCATCAACCTGGACCCCCTGCAATTTGCATATCGCCCCAACAGGTCCACGGAGGACGCCATAGCCCATGTGCTGCACACAGCAGCATCACACCTGGACAAGAGGCAGGGGAACTATGTGAGAATGCTGTTCATCGACTACAGCTCAGCATTCAATACCATAGTCCCCTCCAAACTCATAGCCAAGCTCAGGGACCTGGGCCTGAACTATGACCTCTGCCAGTGGGTCTTGGACTTCCTGACGGGCAGACCCCAGGTGGTAAGAGCAGGCAACTGCACCTCCTCATCCATCACGCTCAACATAGGGGCCCCCCAGGGCTGTGTTCTGAGCCCCCTCCTCTACTCCCTGTACACACATGACTGCGTGGCACAGCGGAACAACAACACAATCATCAAATTTGCTGATGACACAGTAGTGGTGGGCCTGATCTCTGCCAACGACGAGAGGGCCTACCTGGAAGAGGTAGAGAATCTGTCACAGTGGTGTCAGGAGAACTGCCTCTCCCTGAACGTCAGCAAAACAAAAGAGATGATTGTGGACTTCAGGAGGTCGGGGGTCAAGGACTACAGCCCCCTCAGCATCGACGGGGCACCGGTTGAGAGAGTGAACAGTTTCAAGTACCTCGGAGCCCACATATCCGAGGACTTGACATGGACCACACACATTGACAGTGTTGTGAAGAAGGCACGACAACGCCTCTACTTCCTCAGGCGCCTAAGGAAGTTCCAAGTCAGTCAGAAGATCCTTAGGAACTTCTACTCATGTACAATAGAGAGCATCCTGACTGGCAACATCACCTCCTGGTTTGGGAATAGCACTGCACAAGACCGTAGCAGACTACAAAGAGTGACACGTTCAGCCGAACGCACAATTGGAGGGGGGCTTCCCACCCTCCAGAACATTCACAACAAGCGGTGCAGGGGGAAGGCTAAGAGAATTATTAAGGACTCGAGCCACCCGAACAACTGCCTCTTTGAACTGCTGCGGTCAGGCAAGCGATACCGGAGTCTTAAGGCGAGCACAGAAAGACTCAGAAGAAGCTTCTATCCCCAGGCCATCAGGCTGCTAAACAAACAATAAACACTATGCAACAACCATCAAATGCACACAGCACACACACCCACACACTCACTTAAACAAACAACACACTGCAGCACCCACTCTCCACACTTTAGATCACACAAACACACTTTATATTTATTGATAAAGGATTTGCACTACAACTCGTACACCTACTGTAAATTGTACCTAAATTGCACCTCATCCCATTTCTGCCTTGCACTATATAGTATTGTATATTAGTACACTGCATAGTATTGTATATTATATGGTAACTCATTTATGTCTATTCTGCATCGAACATTGTACATATGTCTATACTGAACACTGTGACCTCATTTTTTTTACTTCTAATTTACATGCTATACTATGTTATTTTATTTCATACTTATCTTGTCTTGCACAGTCTCTGGAGCGTAACAGTAAGAAGCATTTTGTATAAAAGTATTCTGTACTTCTGTATGACAACTATTAAAGAAACTTGAGAAACTTGCAGTCCAAATGTATTTCCGATGCTTGATTCTTCTCTCAGACCGACGCAATGTCTTGAAACTATTCTGTTTATTGGCGAAGCAAGTGTATTACTACTGTAGTAGTAGTAGAGTAAACACAAACATGCCCACAACGTGTCTCCGCATGTGACACAGGAGTCAGGACTGCACTGCAGCTCACTACCAATCTACATCAAAATAACGCAGTAACGAATCATTTAGTAACGGTAATTGAGTTACTGAATTTAAAAAGTAATGCGTTAGGGTACTAGTTACTGCCAAAAGTAATGACGCTACTGTAACACGTTACTTTGTAACACGTTAGTCCCAACACTGCATAGTGCTTTAGTCTGAATAATTTCACCAAGTCATCTGCAATACCAGTAGTTCACCAGGGTTCTTCTGTAGGTAAGTAATCCTTATACTTCCTTATATGATGTGCCTCATTCAACCAAATCCATATGAAAATGAACTATGGTAAAACTATAGCACTCCTGTGGATTTATCCAAATCGGCAGCTCTCTATATTCCAAGTCGTTGAGTAGAGAGGATCTTTAAGGAAGTGCTCTGTAGGATTCAAAGAGTTTAAAGTGAGCATCCATCCATTTGTTTTTATTGATGTCAGATTGAAAGTGTGGTGCAGGATATATCAATAAAGACATTGGTCCTCATTCTCGAACAGACATACGTAAAAGTTACGAAGGAATTCCTTCCTAACTCGATTTACACTTATTCAGCATTCTCAAACAGCTTCGTATTGTAAATTCATTGTAGGATATATGTAGGATTTACAGACTCGAAAAGGCAGCCGTAAGTCGGACAGACCGGTGTGCGTTTTCAACAGCTTTCTCTGGGACAAGTCATTGGGGATTGCTGATACTACAGACATCCGTGGAATTAAATAATTATAATAATAATAAATACGACAATATTTGTATCATTACAAATTACACATTACTTTTACACAGCCATCATCGAGTCCATCCTCACCTCCTCCATCACAGTATGGCACGCTGCAGCGACAAGGACAAAGGCAGGCTGCAGCGTGTCATCCACTCTGCTGAGATGGTGATCGGCTGCAATCTGCCATCTCTCCAGGACCTGTACGCCTCCAGAACCCTGTACGCCTTCAGGTAAGATTGTGGCCGACCCCTACCACCCCGGTCACAACCTCTTTGAGACACTCCCCTCTGGCAGGAGGCTGCGGTCCATCAGGGCCAAAACCTCACGCCACAAGAACAGTTTCTTCCCCTCTGCAGTGAGCCTCATCAACAAGGCTCGGGACCCTCAGTGACACCAACCCCCCCAATACATTAACACCCCTAACACACCCCTACTGGACTAAATACTTGCATAAACAACCAAACATACCTGTTCATACCTCACTGACTCATACTCTTTGCACATAACTGCCCAATTGCACAGCCCTGGCCTATTCCTATTTTATCTTTATTGTACTATATTATATTGTGATATATTTAGTTTATATCCCATTTAATATTATTCAACCTCTTTATTTACAGTTGTACAGCACTGGCCTATATTTAATTTTATTTCATAATTATATTATATTCTATTGTGCTCAACTTAGTTCATTTAATTTGATCTTACTCCACCTCTTTATTGTATTATCTGTCTGTTAATGTCTGTCCGCTAATGTCGCACCGAAAAAGACCAAAGCAAATTCCTTGTATGTGAAAACAATTTGGAAAATAAAGACCTTTCTGATTCTGATGAACAATTATGTTTTGCATTTATAGTCCTGACTCAATGAGGCATCGTGAGCATTACACACACACACACACACTGCAAACTAAATAAATAAGAACTAAACTGATCACCGCGGATATAGCTACTGTATAGTGGTAGTGGAATATACTGTATTAATATGCCATATACTGTCTTCTTCTCTATGATATTATTTATTGTTGGTTTATAGTCCTATTAAATAAATGTGTGGAGAAACGGCTTAGTGAGGCAGCCTCAGCACACAAACACACACACACACACACACACACACAACACACACACACACACACACACACACACACACACACACACACACACACACACACACACACACACACACACACACACACACACGTATTATAATAGTAAGTCCTACTGTAGAACATGACATAATATTCGCATGACATCTCATTTAGTAATGTCAATATTGAACGACTGTGTGATTGGCTCTTGACAAATGGATACAGAATAACATTAAATGCCTAATCAGTGATCCAAATGGAAGGAATGAAGAATGTTTTCATTCTCTAATTGATTGTCTGAGCTATTGATACAAAGATTAAATATGAGACAACATACATTTTAGTTCTTAAATGTATTTACTGTATTTTGAAAAGGGGTTGTTTTCTTTTGTAACGCTTGTAAAAACCAGACTAAAACAGATCTATATCGCTGATCTACAATGTTTTAAGAAAGTTCCAAATAGGATATTTTCCAACAAAGAGATCCTAATAACTAGTTACTAATAACTCCTGAATAATGTATTTAAAATAATATACCCAACATTGATATGGTAAAAATCACGGATTGGGTCTTTAAAGTCAAATGTAATTTTGGGTGGAATTCCCCTTTGAGAGAGTTGAGACATGAGTCTGTGAGGAAGGAATTTAAGGAGGAGCCCTACGGTCAGGAAGGGGATGTGACGAAGACCTGTTGCATGTCACTATTGTGAAACGTTTCTGAGTCTGAGAGTGAGTGTGTGAGAGAGAGAGAGAGAGAGAGAGAGAGAGAGAGAGAGAGAGAGAGAGAGAGAGAGAGAGAGAGAGAGAGAGAGAGAGAGAGAGAGAGAGAGAGAGAGAGAGCATTTTACACTGTGCTTGACTGTATGTATGGACACTTGCACACAAAAAGTTCCCCACTGTAAAAGAAAAAGACAAAACATTAGATTTTCAGAAAATATTCCACAGGTGGAACAGGTTAAGCACATAATGTAACAAAGATGTGATTAATAACATCTTCAACCTCCAAAATTGGCCATTTTCGTTTACATTTTTGAGGACTGCATACTTTTTTTGCAAACCAAAACAACATACTTTATACCAGTGGCGGCCGGCCGATAGTGGGCGCTAGAGCGCCGCCCTCCCTGGTTAAAAGAAGAAGAAGAAGATTATTATTATGATTTTTTTTTAAAGCCCTATAAATAAAATAAACATGTTTAAAATGAATAATATTTACTCATTTTAAGTATGTTTGTGTTTCCAATGCACAATATAACGTTAATATATCAAATATAAATAATTGTTTTCATTAACAGGAAGTGACTGTCTGATACAGAATACTTTCCGTAGCCGCATTTCTCTCTGGCCAGCCATAGCCGCATTTCTCTCGGGCTAGACGCAATATCGCTTACAGTGGGCGTGCACTGGTTTCATCGCTGTATCCGTCGCAGCCAATCAGTGCGTAACGCGCTGTGCGTTGAAATATGATGTATTATGATGGAAGCCGAGCGCGTTTTCAAGCGATCTATTATCATCTAAGCAAGCAGCGTCTATACTTTCCGTAGCCGCATTTCTCGGAGACGCTCTCTGATTGGCCGACGCCAGTATTTTCCGTAGCCGCATTTCTCGGAGACGCTCTCTGATTGGCCGACGCGGCGACGCCAGTACTTTCCGTAGCCGCATTTCTCGGTTTGTCTTAGAGCAGGGCGATAGAACGCCAGGTAGTTTGCACTTTGCAGCTGTATAGTTACTCTTCGAAGTTGGTTACGGTTAGAGTTTGTTGGCAAGTTCTTTCGACGGTTAAGCTTAGGCACTCTTTCAAAGTTGGTTAAGGTTAGAGTTTGTCTTAGAGCAGGGCGATAGAACGACAGGTAGTTTGCAGGCTGTTCGACACGGAAATGGGCAAAGACACAGCTCATCATCACAGTACTGTTGTGTTATGCTAACAAGAAGCTACTTGTTAGCACTGGACAGTGGATATACATCAACAGTCTGGGACTGTGGGACAGTGGACAAGACCTCCCGGACCACGTTTCAACTAAACAGTGAGTTAATAAATGCGGTCTCTCTCATTATTGCATTGATCATACGTGTACTAGTGTAGTAACTCGACTTAACGTTGGTAACGTTATGTCGTCAGCTGTCCACTTGGTCAGCTGTGAGCTGTCCGCTTGCCCCCCTTCACCCCCCCCACCCGCGCCCACCCAAATGTAGTTCACACCGGCCGCTCTTCTGAAATATCTCTTTTGAAAGATGACATTATGAAGTTTATGATTCCAGAAAAATTATTCACTTTTAGTGCTAACGTAATAGAGTAACATAGGTATGAACTTGAGTTGTAGAAAAACTTGTTACTCAAGTTTTTCTGTAGTAGTTAGTAGTCCAGAGGTAGTATTTCCCCAGAAGGTGGTATGGCTTACAAATCCATACGGACCCATAGCCTGAAGCCTTATGTAGTACATGTCCAAATTTCATAAAGATCCATCCAGAAATGAGTGAGTAGGAGTGATTTTGGTAAACTGTGTACAAAAGAAAAACTGAGTTTTCATTCGGCTGTTTTTCTCTTCCTGTTTTCACTCGTTATTAAAAAAAAAGTATTCATACATCCCCACGTGGGGTATCATTGGAAAGCCACACTCATTGGCTACAACCCTCCACTATCTTTTTTAGATCGGATCTAGATTGACAGAACTACTGCAACAAGAGTCGGGAGTGGTATATTGCGCAATACGTGTACTTTGCACAAGCCTCAAATACCGGCATGTAATTTGAGAACCGCTGAACGGATTTTGTCGGATTTTATCGCTATCGACAGGCAACAAATAAGCCTTCCATTCGATATATATATTGTATTACAAAATATGCACACCCGAGCCACTAGGGGTCGCCAAAGTGCCGGTGGGCAAATCGTCCTAAAAACGTCCCATATGAGGGACGGCGCATGCTAAGAGGATTTATCTATAGGTTCATAAAAGAAAATATTCCAGGAAACAAACGTCTTGCCTATTAACTGAACAGATGTCATAATTCTACAGTTTGTCTCTTTAAAACAATAGTTTTATTTGTGTATAATGATCTAATTAAAGCATATCACTATAGGCTATTCTTCTAAGAGACAAATGTACATACAATTTAAATAAAAGGTGAATATTACAATATAAAAAATCTAAATGAGAGAAGTATGTAAAACAGCTGTGATTAAATTAGACAGGTTTATTAATCTAAAAGAAACCCATTCCTTAAGCAACTCACACAGACAAGACAACATTCAATAGCACACTATAGACATTACAATCACAGTACACAACAAACAAATAACATCATAAGAAGCTAGTTGAGACATGATTAACAGAAGCGTTTTAGCTGGATCTCTTTTCTACAGTGACCTCAAGTGAGTCTGGAGTCAAACCAATCACCGAGACAGCCTTTCTGATCATCGTATTGATCCTATTTTCATCACTAGCTAAGATTCCCTTGAAGAAGCTTCTTGCTAATGGTTTGCTGATATCAAAGGATCTACGTTTCCTCAATAAGAATAGTCTTGACTGAGCCTTCTTCAATACAACCTCAGTGTTACTTTTCCAGTTTAATTTAACTGTCCAGGTAGACACCAAGGTATTTGTAAAATTGAACAATTTCCATCTGCTGACCGTTAATTGTCATCTGGACAATAATTAACTCTTTGGTCTTCCCAGAATTACAATTTAGGAAGGAATCACCAAGGCTATTAACTCATTGCAAACAGGCAAAGCACCCGGTCCCGACGGCCTACCTGCTGAATTTTACAAACTGTTCATAAATAAATTAATCCGCCCTTATATGGACATGCTCAAAGACAGTCTCAATAATGGTAAATTACCACCAAGTCTAGAATTAGCAACAATCAATGTACTTCCTAAGCCCTCTAAGGATAAACAACTTTGTGACTCCTATAGGCCCCTGTCAATGTTAAATGTGGATTATAAAATATTTTCTAAAGCACTCGCACTAAGAATGGACCCTGTGAAGTCTCTCTTAATCCACGAGGATCAGACGGGTTTTATTCAGCAGCGACAGGGATCTGACAATATCAAAAAACTTTTTCATATCATTGAGCTCTCTAAACAAACGAATGACTCAAGACTTGTAATCTCGATGGATGCTCGAAAAGCTTTTGATACAATAGAATTTGAATATCTTTTTTATACTCTGAAACAGATGAATTTTGGTGATGTTTTCATTAATTATATTAAGATGCTTTATTGCTCTCCGAAGGCACAAGTGTTGACAAATGGTATACTTTCCAAACCCTTCCAATTGGGACGTGGAGTACGACAGGGCTGCCCACTCTCCGTATATCTGTTCGCCGCAGCCATTGAACCGTTGGCGGTGGCAATACGGAACAACAACAATGTATGTGGCATAAAGACTGGAGCAAACAAATCCAAACTCTCACTATATTGTGATGATTTACTAATTTATATTACCCAACCAGATAAATCCTTGCCGCAATTACTCAGCATACTAGAGGCATACAGTGCCATATCTGGTTACACGATAAATTATGACAAGAGTGAAATAATGCCACTAAATAGTGTTACCACCCACAATACCCACCCAATGATTTCCCATTTTAAATGGGCACCAAAAAGCTTCAAATACCTGGGAATCCAAATATCTAATGACCTGAACCAAATATACCAAAATAACTATCTACCTATTATGGAAAAAATCAAAACAGACCTATACAAATGGAAAGATCTACCAATTTCTTTAATTGGACGTGTTAATGTGGTCAAGATGAATGTTCTGCCTAAATTAATTTATTTGTTCCAGTCAATTCCACTCAGCTGTCCACCAAGCTTGTTTACATCACTGAATAAAATTATTTCAATGTTTTTGTGGTCCCAGAAACGGGCTAGGATCAGATTAAAAGCACTACAGGCTCCCCTGAATAAAGGGGGCTTAAACCTCCCCAACTTCAGACTGTACTACCTAGCCTGTCAATCACGTGTTATTTGGTGTTGGCTCAACAGTGAGAGGCTGCCCACACCAGCATGGGTAAAACTGGAAGAGAACATAATCCATCCTACTCCACTACAGGTAACCCCCTATATAGACACGCAAAAAACTCTTAACTCTATCACTAAAAACCAGATTATACATCATACCTTTGCATGTTGGAAAGAAACTATTAAACTAATGGGAAATCAAAATACCTTGTTAATGAGCATGCCCCTGTGGAACAACCCTTGTGTCCCCAAAATTATTAGTGATGGAATATCTGAAAATTGGAGAACCAAGGGAACCAGCGAAATAAGAGACTTGTATAACCAAAGCATCTTTTCTGATTTTAATTCCCTGAGAGCGAAATATAATTTACCTTCATCCATCTTTTTTAAATACCTACAGATACGGAACTGGGTAAAAAATAACAGTTATAGCTATCCCCATATGTCTGAAACACCAATAGAGAAACTGTTTAACACTACAAAAACATCAAAGGGCCTGATATCTAAAATCTACACACTGAACAGAAAGATGATAAGATGCTACAACAAAAGGATAAATGGGAAAAAGACATTAAACACAAATATACCATGAAAGAATGGCAGTCATTGCTCCAGAACTCCCAAACAACTTTAACAAATACCAACCATAGGTTAACTCAATTTAATATACTACACAGAATTTATTATACACCTCACAGATTATATCAATTTAGCCACGAGACATCACCCAATTGTCTTCGATGTCAACATGCTAAAGGGGACCTAATCCACACGTTCTGGAATTGCCGGAAGTTAAATTATTACTGGACATTTATATTTGAACAACTTTCAAAAATTATTGGAAAAACGATGACTCCTGACGCACAAATAGCTATTTTGGGTGATATCTCTATGCTGAGTAACTTTGACAACTTTGAAAAGAAATGTATCCTGTTAGCAATGTCTGCTGCAAAAAAATTTATTCGTTGTCATTGGAAATCTGAACCCCCTCCCCCGACTAAACAATGGTGGGCAGAACTCCTATCCTATTGCACACCTGAAAAAATCATGTATAATGTGAAAGGAAAAATAATACACTTTCAGAAGATCTGGGGTCGGGCAATGGATTACATAACAAATATGGGTATAGAACTGGAGAGAGCTAATTGAAGCATAACAGAGATTGTGGATGTTGTCTTTATTATTCTATATTTGTCTGCCTGTTTTTTTTTTCCTTTTTTCTTTTTCTTTTTTTTCTTTTTGTTGTCATGTTTATTATTTTATTCAGGTAGTAGCACAGACAATCATGATCTTAAAGTAAATCATGCATTTGATAGTTTTTTTTGTACTAGGAAGGGTCGGGGAAGGGTTAGTAATTGTTTAGTTAGGAAATGTAATTTATATATTTATAACTTGCATTTTACAACTGTATGTAAATGAAATGTTAAAAGCAAATAAAAGATAATAATAAAAAAAAATAAAAAATAAATACAATTTATTTTTATTGCATCACACCAGCTGATGAAGGATTGGACCTTTCTTTTGTAGGCCAGGTCATTGCCTTGGTTAATGCCCGTTAGTACAGTGTCTTTTGAAAAAGTTTGGATTTGACACCTGACTACGCCTATAGTCAGCGGTATAGAGTGAGGATAAATAGAGGGATAACACTGTGCCCTGTGGGGTTCCTGCTTTAGTTAAGATACTGTCAGACAGTTTGTTACCAAACATGTCAAACTGAGGTTGAGATAAGAGATACTCTAAGACCGAAGCAATAGTTGTGTTGTGCAGTTTAAAATCAGTCAGTTTGTTAGCTCAAATGTGTGGTTGGATTGTGGTAAAAGCAGTAGAAAAAAACCTAAAAAACATAATCCTAACAGAGCTGACAGTTGTTTCAAGGTGGCTATAAATGCTGTGAAGCTTACATAGTAGTGCATCATCTACTCCAACAGCCTTCCCGTGGACCAGAGACCTGTCCATTCCCAGGGACCAGAGACCTGTCCACAGCCTTCCCAGAGACCAGAGACCTGTCCACAGCCTTCCCAAGGACCAGAGACCTGTCCACAGCCTTCCCAAGGACCAGGGACCTGTCCACAGCCTTCCCAGAGACCAGAGACCTGTCCACAGCCTTCCCAAGGACCAGAGACCTGTCCACAGCCTTCCCAAGGACCAGAGACCTGTCCACAGCCTTCCCAGGGACCAGAGACCTGTCCACAGCCTTCCCAAGGACCAGAGACCTGTCCACAGCCTCCACATGGACCAGAGACCTGTCCACACCCTCCCCAAGGACCAGAGACCTGTCCACAGCCTTCCCAGGGACCAGAGACCTGTCCACAGCCTTCCCAGGGACCAGAGACCTGTCCACACCCTGCCCAAGGACCAGAGACCTGTCCACAGCCTCCCCATGGACCAGAGACCTGTCCACACCTTCCCGGGGACCAGAGACCTGTCCACACCTTCCCAGGGACCAGAGACCTGTCCACACCTTCCCGGGGACCAGAGACATGTCCACAGCCTCCACATGGACCAGATACCTGTCCACACCCTCACCAAGGACCAGAGACCTGTCCACACCCTGCCCAGGGACCAGAGACCTGTCCACACCTTCCCAGGGACCAGAGACCTGTCCACACCTTCCCGGGGACGAGATACCTGTCCACAGCCTCCCCATGGACCAGAGACCTGTCCACAGCCTCCACAAGGACCAGAGACCTGTCCACACCTTCCCGGGGACCAGATACCTGTCCACACCTTCCCGGGGACCAGAGACCTGTCCACACCTTCCCAGGGACCAGAGACCTCTCCACACCTTCCCGGGGACCAGAGACCTGTCCACTCAGGTGACCCAGGATAATCCTTTAAAATCATTTCATTATGTTTTTGTTATTGTTAAAAACAAAAAGAAAAGTCCCACAAAAATGTATTCACATTATGATTTAATAAAATGTCATTAATTTCAATCATTCAAATGAACCATTACAGAAACAGTTAATTCCTTAACCCGAAACACACCACACAGCATTGCTCACCAACTGCTAGCATTCCAACAGTATCTTCAGTCTTGCGGGAACTGTTTACTCACAGTTTTCCCCCCACAAACACCCTCTAACCACCCTCCCATCCACCACCACCCTCACCAACTCCCTCTAACTGAAGAAAAAAATTAATACCTTGGAAATTAAAGGGGCACTTCACCAACATCAATAATTTATTTTGCACATAATCTCACAGGCATCCAAAAACTCTACACATTCATTTAGTTTGACATTTATTGAGAGTAAATTAGTTTGAATACGGCCACCAGTGATGTCATCAGGGATGGACATTGAATCCCTGTGTTGTATTAATTATAGCTCCATGAAATTATAAGGTAGCAGTCCCTATATATATTAAAAATCATCTATGGTACATGACTTCATGGAGCTCTAATTAACACGACACAAGGATTCAATGTCCCACGATGACATCACTGGTGGCCATATTCAAACTAATTTACTCTCAATACCTGTCAAACTAAACTGTTGTCGGATGTATGTGAGACTATGTGCAAAATAAATTAGCATTGTTTTTTGGTGAAGTGCCCCGTTAACATTCCACAATAATTCAGACTGAATTAACATCATTGTAAAGGTTCTTTAATAATAAAGACCACCACCACAACACAATGTCCCGAACCCACCAGAGTATAGAGAGTAAACGGTGTGACCCTCAGACGCTGTCTGCCGGCCTGGCCACGTCGGAACTGGCAGGGAATTTCACCACGATGAGAACATGCATTGTTTTTGCCGGCTATCACCGCTGCTGGGGGGAGATCTCCACTGAAGAGACAAACAGAGCGAACACACTCTGTAACCAAGCTGGGCCAGAGAGATGACTCATCTGAGCACACGTGGTATAGGAGAGACTTGTGAGGGTAGGGGTGTGTGGAGGCGGGGGGGGGGGGGGGGGGGGGGGGGGCGGCATGTTGGGACAAGAGGTCACAGGTCAAAGTTCCTGAACAGAGTGCTCAGTGAGTTATGAGTGGACTCTACAACAATAAAAAACTGTATTGCACATTGCATTCTACACACTGCTTTTTTTTTGGCTCATTGCACATCACACAACATACTTTTTTGGAACTGTACATAGCCATGTTGTTATTCAAATTTCATATAGTATAATATTTACATCCTGATCTACAATGTATTTTTTTTTTTAGAACTGTACAGTCATCTTTATTTTAGTCATCTTATTTTATTCTATGCTAAGATTATTGTATTTTTATTAGTGCTATCAGGTGATTAAAAAAATGTATCTAATTAATTACAGGATTTGTAATTAATTAATCTAATTAATCGCATTTTAATCGCATAACAATTTTAGGCCTGATATTCTATATTCTATAATCATATTTCAAATTGCATGTGTCCAGATGGCAGAATTCAGTACTGTATCTACAAAACCTTCTGTTTAATCATCTTCCATTTATTAATTTGCTTAGATTTTTCAGGTCTGGTACATTTTTGCATGGTATTATTCACAGTCAAAGATAAAATTAGTTTTATTGATATTCTCATTTGGTTCATTACAATTTACTCAAGCCTAGTAACACACACAGTATTTCTGACACCATTCCCTGAGATCCATAGATGTCCCTAGAATCAGATACCAAGAACATGCAAATTGCCATATTAAAAAAAGTCTGTAAATGTGTATTATACGTTCTTATTGAATGAATGAGATAAAAAAGAAAATTATAAAAAAAAATAAAAATTGTAATTAATTTTGAGTTAATTTTCATAACGCGATAATTTGCTGTGTAATTAATTAATCTAATTAACGCGATAAACTGACAAATTGGGGCTAAGGTTCATAACCATCATTTGACTCACAGACCACATGTATACACTATATGACTGATCACATACCACGTGTATACACCATATATGACTGATCACATACCACGTGTATCCACCATATATGACTGATCACATACCACGTGTATCCACCATAATATGACTGATCACATACCACGTGTATACACCATATATGACTGATCACATACCAGGTGCAATGTTCCCTCTAATTTTTTTTCGGTCTGAGCAAACACTCAAACCTCCTGAGCAGACATCAGCAACTACTGAGCAACATAAGTCACCTGCCGATTAACTGGTTAGTTGATAAGCGGCGGTTTGTAAAAAATCTGACAATCTTAATTTCCCTCAATGTCTAACATAAAAATCTATACATTTAGCTGATACACAGAGAAATAATACAAAAAGGCATATTATATTCCTTAATCAAATATTTATTTGACCATTGATTGACGATACAGAGCAAAGTCCTTACTTTGGCGGCGGCGGTGTGACTAACTTTTGTCTTTTTAGGAGGCTGACTCGTCATTATTTTATTAAGTGAATTATAATGCGACTTCAAGGGTGACCATATTGTGATTTTTTTTTTAAAGAGGACACTGCCTTCAGCCTCAAGATACTTAATGATACTCAAAGTTTACTCAAAGATGCCTTATTATTATAATATATTTAAAGTATGCCTCCTCTGTATGGATATAAAATAATTGTTTATATTATTTTATATAACAAAATAATATCTCTCTATAACCAAAGTTACTCAACATGCTGTATTATGCCTAAAGTAATCTATCTGACAAATCTCAAGAAAATAACTAAATCAACCTATGACAAAATAATATATATTTTCAAGTCTTACTGGACAAAATAAATAACAAGAAAAATATGAAGTAATGTTCTAAATAATACATCTTCTGTATTAGAAAATCCAGCTTAAAAAATATATCTTTGTATCTTTTCAATGTAATGTAAATTATAAAACAGTAACATCACAAAGATACTAATTTAAAAGTGCACTATGCAGTTTCAGATTTGTTGCAATTAGTGTACTAAACTAATTTATTGCACACATAATCCTTAGAATGATTGTATCATAACAAGCATCTTATCAAACCAAAACATCATTTTGAGGCATCAAAATAGTTTTCAATAATTTTCTTTCTCTCTCTGTATAGCTACATACTTCAATCAATTCGGTCAACTTTGCCATCAAACTCTCGCCTCGCACTGCTTTGTTTGTA
>NC_140175.1:79482158-79502158 GCF_963971535.1 Notolepis coatsorum
ATGCATCACGAGTCTGGCTCCATAGGAGTCATTCACTAATGGACAATTAAACATGGCTGAAGACCTGCACAGATACACATGGACACCGTTTTGCCTCAGCACGCACGCACGCACACACACACACACACACACACACACACACACACACACACACACACACACACACACACACACACACACACACACACACACACACACACACACACACACACACACACACACACACACGTAGGCTAGACAAACCAGTACAATCAGCTTGTAGTTTACACACACACACACACACACACACACACACACACACACACACACACACACACACACACACACACACACACACACACACACACACACACACACACACACACACACACACACACACACACACACACACACACACACACACACACACACACACACACACACACACACACATACACGTAGGCTAGACAAACCAGTACAATCAGCTTGTAGTTTTGAATTATCGATAGCCGATTGTCGCCGGTGAAGCTGTCAAGGGCTTTTTTTCTGGTGGCTAAAAGGGTGCGTCGAAATGCAACGCTTTGAGCCCCGGTTTGTAACCGTGACGATCAACTCACCTGTAATCAATCACCTCCGCTGATGACGTCATAGGTTGTAATAACATGGATCGACAGGATAGGTGATGATTAGGGATGTCCGATATTATCGGCCTACCGATATTATCGGCCGATATCGGCATTAAAATGTGATATCGGAAAATATCGGTATCGGTTTTCAAAAAAATTATATTATATATATATATATTCTTTTTTTGTTTGTTTTACATTTCTATAACCTTTATTTACCCAGGCAAGCAAGTAAGAACAAATTCTGATTTTATTTATTGTCAAAAGTATGCATAATGTTGTGTTAATTCCACAACAAGATATATGTAATGTTAATTACCTGAAATTATTCCATTTTTGGGGGGGGGAAACCCTGCATATATCGGTATCGGTTTATATCGGTTGATATCAGTATCGGAACTTAAGAGTTGGACAATATCGGTATATCGGTATCGGTAGAAAAGGCTGATTGATGATGATGGTTTCTATGTTTAATGAAACAGATGAAGGTGATCATCATGATGATACAATCCCATCCACTCCATGTAAGCATGTACAATAATGCTGTATATACTGTTTATATAAATATATGTATTATAATATATCTATCGACATCTGTACATGCCTCCATAATCCTTTTTACATATCTATAGATATTATATTTATATCTGTACTATAGTGACCACTGCTGTCAACACCACCATTTATCCCAAGCGTCAGGCTCCTCATTCACGTCCATTCATTTTGAGGACCAAGGCTAAATGTCAATGGTACTTTTATAATTATTATATATATATATATATTCGAGCTGTTGTCATTTTCTAATTATCAGTGATGGTTTGTATGTGTAATGAAATTAGCTATAAAAAGGTATATGGAGTAGAGAGAAGCTAGAGGTTAGTAGAGTGAGGTTAGTCCAGTGAGGTTAGTATAGTGAGGTTAGTACAGTGACTGAGGTTAGTACAGTGAGGTTAGTACAGTGAGGTTAGTCCAGTGAGGTTAGTACAGTGAGGTTAGTACAGTGACTGAGGTTAGTACAGTGCGGTTAGTACAGTGAGGTTAGTACAGTGAGGCTAGTACAGTGACTGAGGTTAGTACAGTGAGGTTAGTACAGTGAGGTTAGTACAAGTGAGGTTAGTACAGTGAGGTTAGTACAGTGAGGTTAGTCCAGTGAGGTTAGTACAGTGATGTTAGTCCAGTGAGGTTAGTACAGTGAGGTTAGTACAGTGAGGTTAGTACAGTGAGGTTAGTACAGTGAGGTTAGTCCAGTGAGGTTAGTACAGTGACTGATGTTAGTACAGTGAGGTTAGTACAGTGAGGTTAGTACAGTGAGGTTAGTACAGTGACTGAGGTTAGTACAGTGAGGTAAGTCCAGTGAGGTTAGTACAGTGATGTTAGTACAGTGAGGTTAGTCCAGTGAGGTTAGTACAGTGACTGATGTTAGTACAGTGAGGTTAGTACAGTGAGGTTAGTACAGTGAGGTTAGTACAGTGACTGATGTTAGTACAGTGAGGTTAGTACAGTGAGGTTAGTACAGTGACTGATGTTAGTACAGTGAGGTTAGTACAGTGACTGATGTTAGTACAGTGAGGTTAGTACAGTGAGGTTAGTACAGTGAGGTTAGTACAGTGAGGTTAGTACAGTGAGGTTAGTACAGTGAGGTTAGTACAGTGACTGAGGTTAGTACAGTGAGGTTAGTACAGTGAGGTTAGTACAGTGAGGTTAGTACAGTGACTGAGGTTAGTACAGTGACTGAGGTTAGTACAGTGAGGTTAGTACAGTGAGGTTAGTACAGTGAGGTTAGTACAGTGACTGAGGTTAGTACAGTGAGGTTATTACAGTGACTGAGGTTAGTCCAGTGAGGTTAGTACAGTGAGGTTAGTACAGTGAGTGAGGTTAGTACAGTGAGGTTATTACAGTGACTGAGGTTAGTCCAGTGAGGTTAGTACAGTGAGGTTATTACAGTGACTGAGGTTAGTCCAGTGAGGTTAGTACAGTGAGGTTAGTACAGTGAGTGAGGTTAGTACAGTGAGGTTATTACAGTGACTGAGGTTAGTCCAGTGAGGTTAGTACAGTTAGGTTAGCACAGTGAGGTTAGTACAGTGAGGTTAGTCCAGTGAGGTTAGTACAGTGAGGTTAGTACAGTAGGGTTAGTACAGTGAGGTTAGTACAGTGACTTAGGTTAGTACAGTGAGGTTAGTACAGTGAGGTTAGTACAGTGAGGTTAGTCCCGTGAGGTTAGTACAGTGAGGTTAGTACAGTGAGGTTAGTACAGTGAGGTTAGTAGAGTGAGGTTAGTACAGTGACTGAGGTTAGTACAGTGAGGTTAGTACAGTGAGGTTAGTACAGTGAGGTTAGTACAGTGACTGAGGTTAGTACAGTGAGGTTAGTACAGTGAGGTTAGTACAGTGAGGTTAGTACAGTGAGGTTAGTCCAGTGAGGTTAGTACAGTGAGGTTAGTACAGTGAGGTTAGTACAGTGAGGTTAGTACAGTGAGGTTAGTACAGTGAGGTTAGTCCAGTGAGGTTAGTACAGTGAGGTTAGTACAGTGACTGATGTTACTACAGTGAGGTTAGTACAGTGAGGTTAGTACAGTGAGGTTACTACAGTGAGGTTAGTACAGTGAGTTTAGTACAGTGAGGTTAGTACAGTGAGGTTAGTACAGTGAGGTTAGTCCAGTGAGGTTAGTCCAGTGAGGTTAGTACAGTGAGGTTAGTACAGTGAGGTTAGTCCAGTGAGGTTAGTCAAGTGAGGTTAGTACAGTGATGTTAGTACAGTGAGGTTAGTACAGTGAGGTTAGTACAGTGACTGATGTTACTACAGTGAGGTTAGTACAGTGAGGTTAGTACAGTTAAGTTAGTACAGTGACTGAGGTTAGTACAGTGAGGTTAGTACAGTGAGGTTAGTACAGTGAGGTTAGTACAGTGAGGTTAGTACAGTGAGGTTAGTACAGTGACTGAGGTTAGTACAGTGAGGTTAGTACAGTGAGGTTAGTACAGTGAGGTTAGTACAGTGACTGAGGTTAGTACAGTGACTGAGGTTAGTACAGTGAGGTTAGTACAGTGAGGTTAGTACAGTGAGGTTACTACAGTGAGGTTAGTACAGTGAGGTTAGTACAGTGAGGTTAGTACAGTGAGGTTAGTACAGTGAGGTTAGTACAGTGAGGTTAGTACAGTGAGGTTAGTACAGTGAGGTTAGTACAGTGAGGTTAGTACAGTGAGGTTAGTACAGTGAGGTTAGTCCAGTGAGGTTAGTACAGTGAGGTTAGTACAGTGAGGTTAGTACAGTGAGGTTAGTACAGTGACTGATGTTACTACAGTGAGGTTAGTACAGTGAGGTTAGTACGGTGAGGTTAGTACGGTGAGGTTAGTACAGTGAGGTTAGTACAGTGAGGTTAGTACAGTGGAGACAGCAGCTGCATGCTCGTTCAGGTCAACCATCTCACACGTGAGATAACTGAATATTCTAAGGATGATGATGAACATTAGCTACTGGTCATTAAAGGAACATTATGGGAAATGGGCTTACCGTGTTCTTCAGAGACAGAATCGGAATAGCAATTTCCTCTCTGTGTGTTCAGGGGAAAGCTATCTGGCTCCAAACTAGCCTAGCTTAGATAGAGCTGTCGTCTGGTAATCCGGAGGTTCCCAGTTCGATTCCCACTCCTCCCGGGCAGCGTGTCAAAGTGTCCTTGAGCAAGTCGCTTAACCCCTAACTGCTCCCGATGAGCAGGTTGGCACCTTGCATGGTTGCCTCTGCCATCGGTGTGTGAATGTGTGAGTGAATGGGTCAAATGTGAGGAACAAATTGTAAAGCGCTTTGGATAAAAGCAATATATAAATGTGCCATTTATGAATGGAAGCGGATATGGACCAGCTAGCCTAGCTGCCAAAAAAGAACACTAAGCTAGGGTAGTGGTCAATATCCGCTTCCATTAATTTGTGCTAAGGTAGGCTAGCTTGCAGCCGGATAGTTCTCTACTGAACACACAGAGAGGAACCTGGTATGTATCTTCTTGTCTTACTCCACAATGTTGGCATGTTCCTTTAAAGGGAATAGTTCATATTTTTGGAACCCTAGCCCTATTCCCTACGTACCAGTGATGATGTTGATTCGGTAGAGTCATTTCTCAGCACAGTCTATGCTGTTCCTCTTTGGATAGTTAGCCACAAACCAATGCAAAGTCAATGGGGTCAAGCTCCGGTCTGTACAAGCTGACTGGGGCTATAGCTGAAATTTACTGCACAGTGCACACATAGCAAATTTCACTGAGCCTCAGTCAGCTTGTACAGCCAGGAGCTTGACCTCATTGACTTTGCACTGGTTCATGGCTAACTATCCAGAGCTAGTATGAGGAACAACATGGATTGCTGTAATCGCTTCTTTTGTATTTTGATTATACATTTATCGCTATATGGTCCTCTGTTCAAATATATGTTGTTGTCACTTTTGAGTAACATAATTGCATGACAATTAAAATAAATTAGTTTTAAGTGGCTGAGATGCTGAGATGCTGTAGCTAACACCATGTAATCCATGTCAGGGGCGTTTCTTCACTCTTCACAATACAGAGCTACCTTGGCTGCCTGCCAATTCTCTCTATGGAGTTCTATAATTCTGGAAATAGAATTCCAAGAAAACATTCTAAAAATAATGTGGAATGTTTGATGTGTTGCTAGGAACCAGCTGAGACTACAGTCGATTGCAGTTTTTGTTTGTGTTCATATCAGCAGCTGACATCAAATGCAGTCCATTCTAGAATATTGGTTTATGTTTTTTTATTTTTGTTGAATGCATACCTTCAGGCAGTGTGAATTCCATGAGGAAAATCGGGAATGCCTTGCTCAGCTTTAAAGCGATATTTCACTTTAGTAGAACTTCAAAAATCAGCCATCTTAACTCTATCTTAAACTTATATATCAATTCATCTATAAGTAACCTAGTAATCAACGATGTCCCTGTTGTCCGCTCTCAACCCCACCATTCTGCCCAGGTGTCAGGCTCCTCATTCACTTCCATTCATTTTGAAGTAAGAACAAACTATACAGCAATATTATTCTGTGCAATATAATAATAGAGTAAAGGTATACATCTGTAAAGATACATCAAATGCCAAAACAAACACGTACCTTTGACTCAGATTGTCTGTTTTATTGAAATCTGCACAGCAGTAGTTTGTTTATAATTCAGAAGTATGATATTTAGACTCTGTCCCCAAAATGAATGGGTTATAGGCCTTTAGGTTAGCCGACATATCCTTCTCGATTTTGGTGTGTTTCTTTTTGGGGATTCATTCTTAGCTAAGAACAGGATTTACGAACTCAGAAAAGCAGTCATAGGACAGACTGGTGTGCGCCCGTGTTCTTAACTCATCTGGGAGAAATCATTGGTGATTGTGTTCACGTCGACACGTCTACAGACATCCTTGGATTTAAATAATTATAATAATAATAAATACAACAATATTTGTATTATTAACAATTACGTTTTACATTTATAGTCATGAATCAACGAGTCAAAGCACTACACAAACCCTGCAAATGACAGTAAATAAATAAATAAATAAATAAATAAATAAATAAATAAATAAATAAATAAATAAATAAATAAATAAATAAATAAATAAATAAATAAATAAATAAATAAATAAATAAATAAATAAATAAATAAATAAATAAATAAATAAATAAATAAATAAATAAATAAATAAATAAATAAATAAATAAATAAATAAATAAATAAATAAATAAATAAATAAATAAATAAATAAATAAATAAATAAATAAACGAATGAATAAATAAACGAATAAACGAATGAACGAATGAATAAATAAATAAATAAATAAATAAATAAATAAATAAATAAATAAATAAATAAATAAATAAATAAATAAATAAATAAATAAATAAATAAATAAATAAATAAATAAATAAATAAATAAATAAATAAATAAATAAATAAATAAATAAATAAATAAATAAATAATAAAATAAATAAATAAATAAATAAATAAATAAATAAATAAATAAATAAATAAATAAATAATAAAATAAATAAATAAATAAATAAATAAATAAATAAATAAATAAATAAATAAATAAATAAATAAATAAATAAATAAATAAATAAATAAATAAATAAATAATAAAATAAATAAATAAATAAATAAATAAATAAATAAATAAATAAATAATATAAATAAATAAATAAATAAATAAATAAATAAATAAATAAATAAATAAATAAATAAATAAATAAATAAATAAATAAATAAATAAATAAATAAATAAATAAATAAATAAATAAATAAATAAATAAATAAATAAATAAATAAATAAATAAATAAATAAATAAATAAGAACTAAACTCAATTGCGCGGATATAGCTATAGTGGAATAGAATGGACACATCTACATTCTGCTCTCAGCACATCCCGTTCCTTTCATGTAGGCTCCTGGGCAGGTGCGCTCTGCGCTAGGCCTATACACACACACACACACACACACACACACACACACACACACACACACACACACACACACACACACACACACACACACACACACACACACACACACACACACACACACACACACACACACACACACACACACACACACACACACACACACACACGCACGTACGCACGCACGCACGTTTTCTTTCTCTGGTTTGGCACCAGCGCCAATTTGCTGCCTTCTGGTTGGTTGCTGTTTGTGATCAATAATGATATGGCCGCTGATGAGACCTATTACAGTTTGAATATCACATTTTGAACTGTTGCATTTATTTAACACTTAATTATAATTATATATAATTATAAACACTTATATAAGTGTTAAACATCATTTCTATTCACATGGCTTTTTTGCTCGCTGGGAAACGAATGACAATGATATTCCAACTGTCCTGTTAAATGAAATCAAATTTTAATTATATAACACGTAATAATAATCAACATTAGGCCTAATATTCAGGGAAGACTATTAGCCTATATTATATTTTAAATGGTGGTGGTGGGGGGTAAGTGATCAGGATAATGCATAGAGGGGCACTGGCCCCAAAAAGGTTGAGAAACACAGCTTTAGATAGAGCTGGGACTGCTGATTTTGACAAGTTCTAAGTGAAACATCCCTTTGCATTGGAATGTAGATCAGCAGTTTTAATACAACTCCATACAACTATAGTACTCTTTTGATGAATCTTTCCTTGTGTTTAAAGGTTAAGTTCTGAATGTTCTACCACTATGTCCTACTCATCTCTGATGTTGTTGAAGAGTAGAGTCCTTTCTCAGCACAATCCATGCTGTGCTTCATACTGGATACTCTCTTCCGTAGTTAGACACAGCATGTAAAGTTAATGGGGACACATGTAAAAAAAAAAAAAAAAAAAAAAGGACGTAATCATACTGGAAAACGCACTTTTACTTTGGTTGCGCTGTGTGGAGTAGGTTTCAATGTTGTGCAGAATCAAGTGTGGTCCCATTACTTCGTTTTTGTAGCTAACTAGCTGGAGCTGAGGGTCGCTCTCTCCAGCATGAAGAACAGCATGGATTGTGCTGAGAAAGCACTGATCAATAAAATCATTCTAAACTCTCTGTAAATACATTTGTATTTCTATATTGCTGTTACACATGTAATTAAATAATCAGATCATTCAATGCACAGTATTCCACATTTGTGTGTGCGTGTGTTTGTGTGCGTGTGTTCGTGTGTGTGTGTGTGTGTGTGTGTGTGTGTGTGTGTGTGTGTGTGTGTGTGTGTGTGTGTGTGTGTGTGTGTGTGTGTGTGTGTGTGTGTGTGTGTGTGTGTGTGTGTGTGTGTGTGTGTGTGTGTGTGTGTGTGTGTGCGTGCAAGCGTGCGTGCGTGCATGTGTGTGTGTGTGTGTGTGTGCATGTCCCTGTGGAATGGGTGGCGTTGGGTCTCAATAGGACCCTCTGTCACCATCTGCCACTAGAGGAGGTGGAGAAGAGCAGGGGAGAATGCTGTGGCAGCCCACTAAAACCACCGTTCTCTCTCTCTTCCTCCTCCCTGCCCCCTCTCTCTTCCTCCTCCCTGCCCCCTCTCTCTTCTTCCTCCCTGCCATCTCTCTCTCCCTCCTCCTTCTCCATCCATCACCTCTCTGCTCTCTCTCTCCCTCCCCTCTCCTCCCTGCACTCTCTCTCTCCCTCCGCTCCCCTCCCATCTCCTTCCTGCTCTCTCTCTGTCCTCCCTGCCATCTCTTTTTCTCTCCCTCCTCCCTGCTCTCTCTCTCCCTTCCCTCTCCTCCCTGCTCTCTCTCTGTCCTCCCTGCCATCGCTTTTTCTCTCCCTCCTCCCTGCTCTCTCTCTCCCTTCCCTCTCCCCCTGCTCTCTCTCCCTCCCCTCTCCTCCCTCATCTCTCTCTCCCTCTCCCTCCCCTCCCCCCTGCTCTCTCTTCGTCCCTCTCCTCCCTGCTTTTTATCTCACTCCCTCTCCTCCCTGCTCTCTCACTCCCCTCTCCTCCCTGCTCTCTCTCCCTCCCCTATCCTCACTGCCCTCTCTCTCCCTCCTCCCTACCATCTCTCTCCCCCTCCTCCCTGCTCTCTCTCTCCCTTCCCTCTCTTCCCTGCCCTCTCTCTCTTCTCTCTCCTCCCTGCTCTCTTTCTCCCGCTCCCCTCCCCTCTCCCCCTGATCTCTCGCTCCCTTCTCCTCCCTGCTCTCTCTCTCCCTCCTCCATGCCCTCTATCCCTCCTCCCTGCTCTCTCTCCCTCTTTCCCCTCTCCTCCCTGCTCTCTCTCTCCCTCCCCTCTCCTCACTGCCCTCTCTCTCCCTCCTCCCTACCATCTCTCTCTCCCCCTCCTCCCTGCTCTCTGTCACTAATTCCCTCTCCTCCCTACTCTCTCTCTCCCTCCTCCATGCTCTCTCTCTCCCTCCTCCCTACCATCGCTCTCCCCCTGCCCTCTCTCTCTTCCCTCTCCTCCCTGACCTCTCTCTCCCTCCCCTCTCCTCCCTTCCCTCTCTCTCCCTCATCCCTGCTCTCTCTATCCCTCCCCTCTCCCCACTGCCCTCTCTCTCCCTCCTCCATGCTCTCTCTCCCTCCCCTCTCCAACTTCCCTCTCTTTCCCTCTTCCCTGCTTTATCTCTCCATCCCCTCTCCTACCTGCTCTCTCTCGCTCCCCTCTCCTCCCTGCTCTCTCTCCCCCCACTCTCCTCCCTGCCCTCTCTCTCTTCCCTCTCCTCCATGCTCTATCTCTCCCTCCCCTCTCCTCCCCTCTCCTCCCTGCTCTCTATCTCCCTCCCATATCTCCCCCCTCTCCTCCCTGCCCTCTATCTTCCCTCTCCTCCCTGCTCTATCTCTCCCTCCCCTCTCCTCCCTTCCCTCTCTCTCCCTCATCCCTGCTCTCTCTCTATCCCTCCCCTCTCCCCACTGCCCTCTCTCTCCCTCCTCCATGCTCTCTCTCCCTCCCCCTCTCCAACTTCCCTCTCTTTCCCTCCTCCCTGCTCTCTCTCTCTCATTCCCCTCTCCCCACTGCCCTCTCTCTCACTCCTCCATGCCCTCTCTATCCCTCCTCCATGCCCTCTATATCCCTCCTCCCTGCCCTCTCTCCCTCCTCCCTGCCATCTCTCTCTCTCCCTCCTCCCTGCCATCTATTTCTCTCCCTCTTCCCTACCCTCTATCTCTCCTCCCTGCCCACTCTCCCCTCCCTTCCCCCTGCCCTCTCGTGTGTTGCTTTCTAACAGCGGAGGAGTGCAAGAATGTGACAATTTGACAATGTGACCGCGGCAGCGCGAGAGAGCGGCAGTGCGGAAATAGGCTGTCTATTGCCATTCTCTAAGACAAACGCTAACCTTAACCAGCTCCTTAACAGCGCCTAAACTTAACCGTTCTAACCTTAACCAACTCCGAAACAATGCCTAACCTTAACCTTAACCTTAACCATGCCTAACCTTAACCTTAACCATAGAAAGAATATTGCCATTCTCTAAGACAAACTCTAACCTTAACCAGCTCCTTAACAGCGCCTAAACTTAACCGTTCTAACCTTAACCAACTCCGAAACAATGCCTAACCTTAACCTTAACCTTAACCATGCCTAACCTTAACCGGCGAAAGAATACACGTTAAAAAAATATTTTTTTATGGGATTCGAACTTGTCAACAACGGACCGCAGGGCCGCAGGACCGCTGCGCTGCCAGGTGAGCTGAGCTTCGAATGAAAATCATGGCGGATTAGGGGCTACATAATGCCGCAAGCTCTGCCGCTCCGCTCTGCGGTTGCCGCGCCTGCCGCGGGGCGTGTCGCAGCCAATCAGGGAAAATGCGGAAGCAACGGCAGCACTGCTCCGCTGTTAATAAGCAATAGGCTGCCCTCTCTCTCTCCTTGCTCCCCTTGCCCCGCCCCTTGCTCTCCTCACCAATCTATCTCCCCCTATCTCTACTCCCTCTCTTCCCCCTCTCTGACCCCCACTCCCTCGTTCTGTCTTTCTCTCTCCCTCCTATCCCCCTCTCTCTCTCGCTCCTCTCCCCCTGATATCCCCCGCTATCCCCTCTCTCTCTCCTCTCCCTCTCCCTCTGCCCCATCTCTCTCTCTCTCTCTCTCTCTCTCTATCTCTCTCTCTCTCTCTCTCTCTCTCTCTCTCTCTCTCTCTCTCTCTCTCTCTCTCTCTCTCTCTCTCTCTCTCTCTATCATCTCTCATCTCCCAAAGCAATCAAATGAGTGCGAGGTAACCACATAGGCCTGGGGTGTGTGTATGAGTGAGTGAGTGAGTGAGTGAGTGAGTGAGTGAGTGAGTGAGTGAGTGAGTGAGTGAGTGAGTGAGTGAGTGAGTGAGTGAGTGAGTGAGTGAGTGAGTGAGTGAGTGAGTGAGTGAGTGAGTGAGTGAGTGAGTGAGTGAGTGAGTGAGTGAGTGAGTGTTACGACCCTGGCTCAAAGGCCCGCAACCTATGTGCAAACCAACACCAAAACCCCGTGCTCAAACTCAAAATGCTACTCTATCAAGGAATTACTGGTGTAAACTTACAGTACAAGGAAAGAAGACAGTGATAGCTATCTGTTACCCAACACTCCTCTAAGCACAGACACTGCATGTGTGTTACCAGGGCTGGTTTTAAAGCTGCCAGCAGGTAGCCAATCAGCAGCAATTAGCTAATTGGCAGCCCTCAACTGCATGCCCCGTGACACAGGAGTGATCAGGCCTGCATGCACAGTGACACAGGAGTGATCAGGCTCCTAGTACATAACACCTCCCCCACCAAACTGGTTGCCCAAGAGGCAACCACTACACAACAACCCATAAACAAAACAAAAAAACAACTGTGACCCATTAGTTGTCAGGGCCACTACCACAACAGCGATAACGGGTACCACAAACACCGGTACTATGACCGTGAGAGGGCGTCTGCTAGTTGTCCCTCCCACGAATGTGGCGAATATCGAAGTTATACGCTTGGAGGAACAAACTCCATCGCATCAAACGATGGTTCGAGTTCACCATGCTGCGAAAAAAAACCAAAGGGTTATGGTCTGTATACACAACAAGGGGTAAACTGGAGGATCCAACGTAAACATCAAAATGGTTCAAGGCAAGAACCAAAGCGAGCGCCTCCTTCTCTATAGTAGAGTAGTGCAGTTGATGCCTGTCAAACTTTTTAGAAAAGTAGCACACTGGGTGCTCCACCTCTAATGCATCCTCTTGCAGGAGGACGGCTCCAGCACCGAGGTCACTAGCATCTACTGCCAACTTGAATGGCAGTTGAAAATCGGGAGCTGACAGAACGGGAGCGCTAATCAGAATACCCTTGATGCTCTCAAAAGATTGTTGACAAGTCTCAGTCCACACGAAAGGTACCTTAGGACTGAGCAGATTGGTCAAAGGGGCAACAACAGAAGCAAAGTTCCTACAGAAACTCCTATAGTACCCTGCCATACCTAGGAAGCGCTTTAACTCCCGCCTGGTGATGGGAGCAGGGAAGCCCACTATAGCCTCCACCTTAGCTGCAATGGGGCACACATGCCCACGTCCAACCACCTTACCCAGGTAGGTAACCGTGGCCTGTCCAAATTCACATTTTGCAAGGTTAACTGTCAAGTTAGCATCACCCAACCGCTTGAACACTTCCGCCAGATGCTCCACATGTTGTGACCAAGAGGAACTGTGGATAACCAGGTCATCCAGATATGCCTCACAGAATGCTACCCCGGCCAGGACCTTGTTCACTAGCCGCTGAAACGTCGCTGGGGCATTTCGCATGCCAAAGGCCATCACTGTATACTGGCAGAAACTCTCTGGTGTGACAAAAGCGGATATCTCACATGCTCGCGGAGTAAGCGGAACCTGCCAGTATCCCTTTAGCAAATCCAATTTACTTACAAAGGCTGCTGAACCCACCCGATCGATACAGTCGTCCATCCAAGGAAGAGGGTACGAGTCCGGCTTGGTTACTGCATTAACTTTACGGAAGTTAGTACAGAACCGATGAGTGCTGGCTTATCAACAAGCAGGCAGGGGGAGCTCCACCCACTAGAACTGGGCTCCGCAATGCCATGTCTCACCATATAGTCTACTTCCTTACTCAAGATCCGTTGTTTTTCCGGATTCACCCTGTAGGCATGTTGCTTAATTGGCCCTGCACTACCAACATCAATGTCATGCTCGAGTACATTAGTACGACTAGGGACATCAGAAAACAAACGTATATGCTGTCTAAGTAGGCGCACCACATCCGTACGCTCAGGAAGTGGCAAGTACGACAGGTGTGAGTCCAAGTCACCTAGTATCTGGGTGTTTGGCAACCTGCCCTGAGAAATCTCCTTCGACACAGAACAGTCGGCTACAATAGGAGATGCAGAAACTGTTAGAACAGCCACAGGCTTGACCCCTGACTGGTCAATCTGAGCCCTATCATTGTACGCCTTCAACATATTGACGTGACATAATCTACTCTTGCGCCTGCGGTCGGGAGTCTTAATCAAGTAGTCGACCTCACCAACTTTGCGCATAATGGAGTATGGCCCACTGTATTTAGCCTGTAATGCAGACCCAAGAATAGGCGAGAGAACCAACACCTTGTCTCCCGGTGAGAACACTCTATGTCGGGCCCGCCTATCATACCACACCTTCATTTTTCCTTGGGCTACCTTTAGGTTCACTTTCGCTAGTTCACATTCTCTACTAAGCTTAAGCCTGAAGTTACACACATAGTCCAACAAATTAGTAGAGGAAGGAGTCTGGTCAGCCAACCACTTTTCCTTCAGCAGTTTCAAAGGACCCCTCACTGTGTGTCCGAACACCAGCTCAGCCGGGCTGAATCCAAGAGACTCCTGGGTTACCTCCCTAGCAGCAAACAGAAGCAAAGGGATTCCATCATCCCAGTCTTTTTCGAACTCCGTACAATATGCCCGCAGCATTGTTTTGATAGTCTGGTGAAATCTCTCCAGCGCCCCCTGGGACTCTGGATGATAGGCAGAGGAAGGGCAATGCTGGATAGACAACTGCTGGAGGACCTGAGCAAAGAGACGGGACATGAAGTTAGACCCTTGATCTGATTGAATAACCTTTGGTAAGCCAAACGTCGAAAAAAACCTAACCAGAGCTTTGGATATAACTGGGGCTGTGATCTTGCGTAAAGGAATGGCTTCAGGGAAACGGGTCGCTGCACACATAATAGTCAAAAGGTACTGGTTCCCTGTCTTAGTTCGAGGGAGGGGACCAACACAGTCAATGAGGATCCGCTCAAAAGGTTCCCCAATGGCAGGAATAGGCTGCAGAGGAGCCTGAGGGATCTTCTGGTTTGGTTTACCAACAACCTGACACACATGGCACGAGCGGCAATATTGTGCCACATCTGACTTCAAACCAGGCCAACAAAAATGTCTCAGCACACGGTCATAAGTCTTCCTGACTCCCATGTGACCAGCAAGATCGTGATCATGTGCTAGATGCAGTATATCAGGACGATACACGGCTGGAACAACAATCTGAAACACACTGCCCCAGTCATCCAGACTGGACAGGTTAGGTGGTGTCCACTTTCTCATGAGCACGTCATTGCTAACAAAGTATCCTTGAAACGTATCTATCATTGCATCCTCTAAAACCGCCTCTTCAAAGAGGGACGACAAGGAGACATCCTTGTTTTGCTCTAGTACCGACTGCTCATGAGACGGTATCACCTTACCAAAACCCTCATCGGGGCCACTTCTCAACTCAACAAAGAACGTGTCACTAAGTGTCATATCACAATCTGAGTTAACAACATCCTGGGTGTCACATTTGACCTTTGACATTGCGCGTGTCACAGCACACACAGGAAACACCTTTTAAATTCCTCTAGGAGAACCAACTGTCTAAGCTGCTCCCTTGACTCTGCTTTTTGCGAGGTGCACCACCGGTCAAACAGGTTCTCCTTCTCTTTTCCGAATTCAACATACGACTGTCCCTCCGACCTGCGATAGCCTCTAAAACGCTGACGATAGGCCTCGGGGACCAACTCATAAGCCCTCAATATGGAAGCTTTAACAAGCTCATAATCAGCGCTTTGTTCAAGGGACAGAGCAGTATAGGCTTCTTGTGCCCTACCAACTAAAACACATTGCAGCAGCAGTGTCCAGGCTGTATCAGGCCACTTCAATGTGGTTGCCACCCGTTCAAAAAGGGGAAAATATCTTTCCACGTCTTTCTCAAAAAATGGAGGCACCATCCTAATATTCCTGCCTACATCAAAACCGGAACGTGACTCTGAATGATGAGCACCCGCCTGTAATGCAGCATGCTTATACTCAAGCTCCTTCTGCGCACGCTCGTGCTCCAGCAACATTTGTCTCTCCTTAAACTCATGCTCCTTAAATTTAAACTCATGCTCCTTAAGCTCACGCTCATGCTCACGCTCCTCTCTCTCCCATTAAGCTCATGCTCCTTAAGCTCACGCTTCTCTCTCCTCTCCTCACGCTCTTGGTGTAGCTGCCTTTCCTTAAACTCCAACTCTCTAATCCTCCACTCACCCTCTGCACCAGGTAACAGCGGAGACGCGTCAGACAAAGGAGGCTCCTCCACCCTCGCCACAAGCACCTGCTCTCTAGGAAGTTCCAAGTCAGTCAGAAGATCCTTAGGAACTTCTACTCATGTACAATAGAGAGCATCCTGACCGGCAACATCACCTCCTGGTTTGGGAATAGCACTGCACAAGACCGTAGCAGACTACAAAGAGTGACACGTTCAGCCGAACGCACAATTGGAGGGGGGCTTCCCACCCTCCAGAACATTTACAACAAGCGGAGCAAGGGGAAGGCTAAGAGAATTATTAAGGACTCGAGCCACCCGAACAACTGCCTCTTTGAACTGCTGCGGTCAGGCAAGCGATACCGGAGTCTTAAGGCGAGCACAGAAAGACTCAGAAGAAGCTTCTATCCCCAGGCCATCAGGCTGCTAAACGAACAATAAACACTATGCAACAACCATCAAATGCACACAGCACACACACCCACACGCACACACTCACTCAAACAAACAACACACTGCAGCACCCACTCTCCACACTTTAGATCACACAAACACACTTTACACTTTATATTTATTGATAAAGGATTTGCACTACAACTCGTACACCTACTGTGAATTGTACCTAAATTGCACCTCGTCCCATTTCTGCCTTGCACTATATAGTATTGTATATTAGTACACTGCACAGTATTGTATATTGTATGGTAACTACGTCTATTCTGCATCGAACATTGTACATATGTCTAAACTGAACACTGTGACCTCATTTTTTTACTTCTAATTTTACTATGTTATTTTATTTCATACTTATCTTGTCTTGCACAGTCTCTGGAGCGTAACAGTAAGAAGCATTTTGTATAAAAGTATTCTGTACTTCTGTATGACAAATATTAAAGAAACTTGAAAGAAACTTGAAACTCTAATGAGTAACACCCTTAAAGCACTCAAGGCAGTTGGCTTCAAACGTTTCTCACTTGCAGTAAGTTCTACCCTGTAGTGTACAGCAAGTTCTAGAAGTTGTTCCTTGGAAAACTTCTCCAACATGTCATGAGACGGGTGATCAACAAAGTCCTTGATGGAAGCCATCATTACTGTACCAGTCACCACAAGCTACCCACTTTACTTTAAAGTCACGAAGAACCACTAACAAACCACGAAGAACCACTAAAGAACCACTGAAAAACCACTAAAGAACCACTAAAGAACCACTGAAGACCCACTAACGAACCGCTGAAGAACCACGAAGAACCACTGAAGAACCATGAAGAACCACAAAGAACCATAAAGAACCACTGAAGAACCACTGAAGAACCACTGAAGAATGCTAATGCCAATAATAACAACCAGAAGGGAACGCGGTGGAAATGTGAGCTCTACGGAGCGCACCTTTCTAGTTTGCAAAAAATAAACTAAAAATAAAACACAACCACCCTGAAATAAATAGACGTGTAATACATGCAGGAGGTCAGGTGCTAACAGGTATGCTCACCAAACACTCAAACAAACAAAATAAATTCAACAAACAAACCCAAACAGGTGCGCCTTCTAACCTGATATGACTACATATGCTTCTACATCTAAACTGCAGTCAAAACCGGCCCACCACATGTCTACCCTAAGAAACACTAAATCAGGCCCTACCACACTACCTGTGTTTTCTGGCCCCCTAATCTACCTACCCTTAAACTAATGCCCTGTAGACCTAACCATCTTCAACCACACCTGCTACCAGTCAAAGATCATACTTGACCATCCACCCGTCCAGTACATGGTACGGTACCAGACAAGTAGATGGTGCTAATCACTTCCCTGACTACCCCAGGAGTATGTGGTGCACAGGAAGCTAACCAACAACCAGAAAATAATGTCCCTATCTACATGTGGTGCCCACTAAACTATATATTTTAACAGCATAAGTAGTCACATCAAATTACAAACAAATAAGGCATACTCACCTGTTTGATGAAACGGCTCAAGCCCCCACGTTACACAATATGTAACGAACACCACCAAAACCATAGCACCATGACAACCCGTGTAACACAAAAAAAACCACCAAACAAATTTCTAGGGGTAAATATCCCGGACGAGCGCCCAACTGTTACGACCCTGGCTCAAAGGCCCGCAACCTATGTGCAAACCAACACCAAAACCCTGTGCTCAAACTCAAAATGCTACTCTATCAAGGAATTACTGGTGTAAACTAAAGTACAAGGAAAGAAGACCGTGATAGCTATCTGTTACCCAACACTCCTCTAAGCACAGACCCTGCATGTGTGTTACCAGGGCTCGTTTTAAAGCTGCCAGCAGGTAGCCAATCAGCAGCAATTAGCTAATTGGCAGCCCTCACCTGCATGCCCCGTGACACAGGAGTGATCAGGCCTGCATGCACAGTGACACAGGAGTGATCAGGCTCCTAGTACATAACAGTGAGTGAGTGAGTGAGTGAGTGAGTGAGTGAGTGAGTGAGAGGGAGAGAAAGAAAGAGAGAGAGAGTGAGTGAGAGAGAGAGAGAGAGAGAGAGAGAGAGAGAGAGAGAGAGAGAGAGAGAGAGAGAGAGAGAGAGAGAGAGAGAAAGACATGTTAAAGGATAATTCCAGTTATTTTCAACCCATATATTTCCTATCATCTGTCATCATGCTAATCGATTCTGACGCTAAATCTTGTCAGTTGGACTAATGAGTGAGTGAGTTGTTTTTGTTCCTCTGCTGCTTGAGATGGAGGCAGCTGTCCCAACTCAAAGGACAGGTTTTTTTCTTTTCTCTTTTTTGGCAACTTGTATCTGTTGCGCAGTTGTCCCACAATTGGCAGGTGTATTACTGAGATTTTGCCAGATGGTGGCGCTATAACAATGACCTTTGTTTATGTATTGCTGAGGAGGACCCAAGGGAGTGCAGTGTTGAGTGGGAAGTTGATTGGTTGAGCAGATCTCTACAATGCTGCAAGCAGTCATACCACAGGTCTCCACAACACTGCAAGCAGCCATACCACAAGTATCCATAATGCTGCAAGCAGTCATACCACAAGTATCTATAATGCTGTAAGCAGTCATACCACAAGTATCCATAATGCTGTAAGCAGTCATACCACAAGTATCCATAATGCTGTAAGCAGTCATACCACAGGTCTCTACAACACTGCAAGCAGTCATACCACAGGTCTCTACAACGCTGCAAGCAGTCATACCACAGGTCTCTACAACACTGCAAGCAGTCATACCACAGGTCTCTACAACACTGCAAGCAGTCATACCACAGGTCTCTACAACGCTGCAAGCAGTCATACCACAGGTCTCTACAACGCTGCAAGCAGTCATACCACAGGTCTCTACAACGCTGCAAGCAGTCATACCACAGGTCTCCACAACACTGCAAGCAGTCATACCACAGGTCTCCACAACACTGCAAGCAGTCATACCACAGGTCTCCACAACACTGCAAGCAGTCATACCACAGGTCTCTACAACACTGCAAGCAGCACTTCCGGAGGGCCATGCAATCGGCCCATTCCGTATGGGCACAAGTTTCGAATGGCTATGCGCTCTGAACAGGCAAGCCGCCCGACAACACTATAAGCAGCAAGCGGACACTGCACTGCACTAATTGGATGTAATAGTAGATAGTAAAGCCACAGTCAACTTGAGTGCCAGGAGTCGTTACTACATCATGGTGCAACTGGTGAGCCTTTTGGGCAGAGTCAATTGGTATGAGGCCAGTTGATATTATTAGGCCAGTTGAGGCAGAGGTTGAAACCAGGGATATTTGAATGTGAGAGAACTGCAGGGGTTGCATGGGTACATGCGGGTGCTTGGTGTTCTTAAGGTGCTCCTAATTGATTGAGGTATCTAGGAAATCCCAGTAAGAAGCGATTAATTAAATTGTGTTAAATATTGTTAAATGTGCAATTTACACCTTTGAGGGAGTTGGGCCTTACAAGTCAGGCCTTACAAAGAAAATACCATGAGACCTACAGTACATAGACCCATTTCTGTGGGTTAAGAGGTGTGTGTTATGTTTAACGTGTATAAGGGGCTTAGGATATTATTAACCTCTTAAGCCTGAGCCATATTTTCAGAAAATGTGCCTAAAAGTACATACCCAAGTAAATGGAAGATTGCTCCACTTCTACAAGGTCCATTTGCATGGTCTATGTATCTATGGACCTCAGGGGATGTATTCCCAGTGTTAGAAATATTGTGTCTGTTATTATGCTTGAGTAAATTGTAATAAACCAACAATGTTTTCCGTGTTTGACGGTTAATAACACCATGCTAACATTGACCAAAAGCGAAAAATCGCCACTGAGTACATTCATCACCTTCTTGAGATCAAGTGTACTAAAAAGCTAAGCAAATGAACAAAGGGCAGATGATTTACATGGGTTTTTGTATATACAGTACTGACTTTTGCCATCCGGACACATGCAATATGAAATATGAGTATAGCATATAGAATAT
>NC_140175.1:79507158-79522158 GCF_963971535.1 Notolepis coatsorum
TGCATGAAATAATAGGGGAAAGAAAACGTTAGGAACTTGTTACATTCACCCACACAAGGGCTGAGTAATCACACACCTATGGGGGTAGATTTCTATCAAAAATAAACAAACGCAGAAGTAGAATCCACAATCGTAAAAACGATCCACACACACACACACCTCAGAATCCACAATCATAAAAACGATCCACACACACACACCTCTCAATTTGTGTTTCATAAATCATAAAAACACGCTTGATTTGCTTAGATTTACATCCGGAATTCTAAAAACAGCTTGATCTGATTAGATTTACGTACGGAATTATAAGGACACGCTTGATCAACGTACAGAGTTTTGAGACAAATATTTCACTGTTTTCCCCGTGGGGATTCGTGTGTGACGCTTCTTCTTCTTAGAGGTCTATCAAAAATAAACAAACGCAGAAGTAGAATCCACAATCGTAAAAACGATCCACACACACACCTCTCAATCTGTGTTTCATAAATCATAAAAACACACTTGATTTGCTTAGATTTACGTACGGAATTCTAAGGACACGCTTGACTTGCTTGGAGTTACGGACAGAATTTTGAGACAAATATTTCACTGTTTTCCCCGCGGGGATTCGTGTCTGAAGCTTCTTCTTCTTCGGGGCTACCGAACACGGCCCGAGGTGTCTTCGGCTCATGAGCGCTACCAGTGGCCAAAATCGCACATTATCTTTAGCCCTAGGCATCAACATTTCATTATGAAAATGAATGCTCAAAGTAAATATATATAGTACCATTTGAAGATAACAACTAGGGCTTTCAAATGTATTAAAATATCTGTATGATTATCATGATTATTATTATTAATATCTTTCATATTTTATACAGAAATTATTACTTAGAGGGTATGGGATATAGACACGTATGTGGGCAATATAGAACAGCTGACAGATTGGAAATATAATTTATTGTTCAAAAGTTATGATAATTATAGTAATAGTAATAAAACAATTCAGTCTGAAAATTTACTTGAATGGGTTTATGATGAATATCTGTTTGTGGGTATGCTCAAAGTAATATATTATTCATATCTTTCATATTTGCTACAGAAATGATTACAAAAATCTTGTCCGGCCACCACATTTCAACAAACAACTGCATTCTGAATTAATTTAGCCTTGTAGTTTTCTAATCCCATCGTTTATTTGTTATATTTGTATTGATTAAACATAAGTCAGTTACTGTACATGACACTGTACATGTCAAATATGCTAAGGTAATTAGCTTTAACTTGTTGCTTATGGAGCAGTGTCCCCATTTATCCCAGAGGAGTTGATGAACACTGCAGCTGTATTATGTAAGAAATACATACAGTATATAATAATTGTATATAATAATTGTAAAGTGTTTTTGATGTTTTTTTTTTGTTTTGGTGTAAATCTAATATAATATATAATCTATAAATGCTAAATGCCATATGATCTGATAAAGTATACAGTATTCACATGAGGTGCTATAGGTTCCTAGTTGGAGTCTGGCAGCAGTCCCTGCCCACTGGTGTGGAGTCTGATGGCTGCTGGTATGAAGGACTGGCCGAGGCGGTTAGTTGAGTGTGGGGGGGGGGGCTTCTCATCTTGACTAGCTCGTCATAGAGGGGGTGGGAGGGATTCTCCAGCATAGCAGCCAGCTTCCTTCTCATCCTCCTCTCTGCCTTTAGATTGGCAAGAGTATAGGGTTTTAGGATGAGGTGGAGGTGGTGGAGTCTATAAGTTCCTTGGGGTACACCTGAACAATGAACTGGACTGGTCGGACAACACAGAGGCCCTCTACAGGAAGGACAGAGCAGGCTGTTCTTCCTGAGGAGACTCGGGTCCTTTAATGTTTGCAATAGACTCCTGCAGTCATTCTACCAGTCTGTAGTGGCCAGCGTCCTCTTCTATGCTGTGGCATGCTACATGGCATGGGGCTACATCAAATTATTATACTTATCTATACTATCTGTTATTGTCTAGCACACTCTCAGAGCAGAACAGAAAGAAACATTTCATGCAAGGTATTCTGTATTTCTGTATGACAAATAATAAACGAACTTGAACTTGTGTTTTATTAAATAATGATTTTCAGGGCGCCAGGGTGGTGCACCATGTAACTGTGCTGCAGTGCAACGTGGCCGTCCTGACCTTTGCTGAATTTTCTTCCCCCATATCTCTCTCCCATCCTTCCTCTCTGCCGGACTTGTCCAATAAACAAATGAAAAAGACATATTAAAGAACATTTTAAAAAGAATGATTTTCAGTTTTGAGAAATGGTCAAACTTATCCAAATATGGTATTTTTAGGGAAAACTGCAGCTGCAACAGATAGCACATTAGTGATAACTTTCTGTAATCATATTAAAACTATATATATATATATATTTTTTTTAGAAATCTCAAGGCACCCCTGGCAGCTCTCTGAGGCACCCTAGTGTGCCGCGGCACCCCTGTTGAGAACCGCTGCTCTAGGAGAGAGTGGGGCCGGTTTGATTGTCTGACTCGGCTTCCCTGTTAACTGACAAGTGTGACACGTTATGATGTAAGTGGAAACATCACGTTTTAAACGGGGTCAAAAACAGTGTCTCAGTGCACGGGCACTGAGTGTTGTCCGACCAGTCCAGTTTATTGTTCAGGTGTACCCCAAGGAACTTATATGACCACCTCATCCTAAAACCCTATACTCTTGCCAATCTAAAGGCAGAGAGGAGGATGAGAAGGAAGCTGGCTGCTATCCTGGAGAATCCCTCCCACCCCCTCTATGACGAGCTAGTCAAGATGAGAAGCCCCCCCCCCCCACACTCAACTAACCGCCTCGGCCAGTCCTTCATACCAGCAGCCATCAGACTCCACACCAGTGGGCAGGGACTGCTGCCAGACCTCCAACTAGGAACCTATAGCACCTCATGTGAATACTGTATACTTTATCAGATCATATGGCATTTAGCATTTATAGATTATATATTATATTAGATTTACACCAAAACAAAACAAAAACATCAAAAAACACTTTACAATTATTATATACAATTATTATATACTGTATGTATTTCTTACATAATACAGCTGCAGTGTTCATCAACTCCTCTGGGATAAATGGGGACACTGCTCCATAAGCAACAAGTTAAAGCTAATTAATTTAGCATATTTGACATGTACAGTGTCATGTACAGTAACTGACTTATGTTTAATCAATACAAATATAACAAATAAACGATGGGATTAGAAAACTACAAGGCTAAATTAATTCAGAATGCAGTTGTTTGTTGAAATGTGGTGGCGGGACAAGATTTTTGTAATCATTTCTGTAGCAAATATGAAAGATATGAATAATATATTACTTTGAGCATACCCACAACAGATATTCATCATAAACCCATTCAAGTAAATTTTCAGACTGAATTGTTTATTACTATCACTATAATTATCATAACTTTTGAACAATAAATATATTTCGAATCTGTCAGCTGTTCTATATTGCCCACATAATTGTCTATATCCCATACACTCTAAGTAATAATTTCTGTATCAAATATGAAAGATATTAATAATAATAATCATGATAATCATAGAGATATTTTATATCATTTGAAATCCCTAGTTGTATCTTCAAAATGGTACAGAGGAGATAGAGAGAGAGAGGAGTGGAGAGAGAGAGCAGAGGAGAGAGAGCAGAGGGGAGAGAGAGCAGTGGAGAGAGAGCAGTGGAGAGAGAGCAGTGGAGAGATAGCAGTGGAGAGAGAGAGCATAGGAGAGAGAGCAGATGAGAGAGAGCAGTGGAGAGAGAGCAGTGGAGAGAGAGAGCAGAGGAGAGATAGCAAAGGAGAGAGAGCAGAGGAGAGAGAGCAGTGGAGATGAGAGAGAAAGCAGAGGTGAGAGAGCAGAGGAGAGAGAGAACAGAGGAGAGAGAGCATAGGAGAGAGAGATAGCAGAGGGAGAGAGAGAGAGAGAAGAGGAGAGAGAGCAGAGGAGAGAGAGAACAGAGGAGAGAGAGCATAGGAGAGAGAGATAGCAGAGGAGAGAGAGGAGAGAGAGATAGAGCAGAGAGAGAGAGGAGAGAGAGCAGAGAGAGAGCCGAGGAGAGAGAAAGAGAGAGAGAGCAGAGGAGAGAGAGAGATAATGTGTAAAGAGAAAGAAGTGCAGAGAAGATAAATAAAATACAGAGGAGAGAGAGAGCCGAGGAGAGAGAGAGAGAGAGCTGAGGAGAGAGAGAGAGCAGAGGAGAGAGAGCAGAGGAGAGGAGAGAGAGCAGAGGATATATAGAGAGAGAGAACAGAGGAGAGAGAGCAGTGGAGAGAGAGAGCAGAGGAGAGAGAGCAGAAAAGAGAGAGCAGAGGAGAGAGAGAGCAGTGGAGAGAGAGCAGTGGAGAGAGAGCATAGGAGAGAGAGCATAGGAGAGAAAGAGGAGAGAGAGCAGTGGAGAGAGAGCAGTGGAGAGAGAGAGGCATAGGAGAGAAAGAGGAGAGAGAGCAGTGGAGAGAGAGCAGTGGAGAGAGAGCAGTGGAGAGAGAGAGCATAGGAGAGAGAGCATAGGAGAGAAAGAGCGAGAGAGCAGTGGAGAGAGAGCAGTGGAGAGAGAGAGCAGAGGAGAGAGCAGAGGAGAGAGAGCAGAGGAGAGAGAGAGAGCAGAGGAGAGAGAGCAGTGGAGTGAGAGCAGTGAGAGAGAGAGCAGAGGTGAGAGAGTAGAGAGAGCTGAGGAGAGAGATAGAGCAGAGGAGAGACAACAGAGGTGAGAGAGAGAGCCGAGCAGAGAGAGAGAGAGCAGAAGAGAGGAGAGCAAGAGGGGAGAAAAAGAGCCGGGAGAAAGAGCAGAGGAGAGAGAGATAATGTGTAAAGAGAAAGAGAGTGCAGAGAAGATAAATAAAATACAGAGGAGAGAGAGAGAGCCGAGGAGAGAGAGAGAGAGCTGAGGAGAAAGAGACCAGATGAAAGAGAGAGCAGAGGAGAGGAGAGAGAGCAGAGGAGATATAGAGAGAGAGAGCAGAGGAGAGAGAGCAGTGGAGAGAGAGCAGAGGAGAGAGAGCAGTGGAGAGAGAGCAGTGGAGAGAGAGCAGTGGAGAGATAGCAGTGGAGAGAGAGAGCATAGGAGAGAGAGCAGAGGAGAGAGAGCAGTGGAGAGAGAGATCAGAGGAGAGATAGCATAGGAGAGAGAGCAGAGGAGAGAGAGCAGTGGAGAGAGAGAGAAAGCAGAGGTGAGAGAGTAGAGAGAGCAGAGGAGATATAGAGAGAGAGAGCAGAGGAGAGAGAGCAGTGGAGAGAGAGCAGAGGAGAGAGAGCAGAGGAGAGATAGCATAGGAGAGAGAGCAGAGGAGAGAGAGCAGTGGAGAGAGAGAGAAAGCAGAGGTGAGAGAGTAGAGAGAGCAGAGGATATATAGAGAGAGAGAGCAGAGGAGAGAGAGCAGTGGAGAGAGAGAGCAGAGGAGAGAGAGCAGAGGAGAGATAGCAGTGGAGAGAGAGAGAAAGCAGAGGTGAGAGAGTAGAGAGAGCAGCGGAGATATAGAGAGAGAGAGCAGAGGAGAGAGAGCAGTGGAGAGAGAGAGCAGAGGAGATAGAGCAGAGGAGAGAGAGAGCAGTGGAGAGAGAGCAGTGGAGAGAGGAGCAGTGGAGAGAGAGAGCATAGGAGAGAGATCAGAGGAGAGAGAGCAGTGGAGAGAGAGAGAAGTGGAGAGAGAGAGAGAGCAGAGGCGAGATAGCAAAGGAGAGAGAGCAGAGGAGAGAGAGCAGTGGAGAGAGAGAGAAAGCAGAGGTGAGAGAGTAGAGAGAGCCGAGGAGAGAGATAGAGCAGAGGAGAGACAACAGAGGAAAGATAGAGAGCAGAGCTGAGCGAGAGAGCCGAGCAGAGAGAGAGAGCGAGGAGAGCGAGAGCTGAGGAGAGAGAGCAGGAGGAGAGAAAGAGAGTAGCAAAGGAGAGAGAGAGCCGAGAGAGAGAGAGCAGAGGAGAGAGAGATAATGTGTAAAGAGAAAGAGAGTGCAGAGAAGATAAATAAAATACAGAGGAGAGAGAGAGAGCCGAGGAGAGAGAGAGGGAGAGCCGAGGAGAGAGAGCAGAGGAGATATAGAGAGAGAGCAGAGGAGAAGAGCAGTGGAGAGAGAGCAGAGGAGATATAGAGAGAGCAGAGGAGAGAAAGCAGTGGAGAGAGAGCAGAGGAGAGGAGAGAGAGCAGTGGAGAGAGAGAGAGCATAGGAGAGAGAGCCAAGGAGAGGGAGAGAGCAGAGGAGAGAGAGCAGTGAGAGAGAGAGCAGAGGAGAGAGAGCAGTGAGATAGAGAGAGCCAGAGGAGAGAGAGCAGTGGAGAGAGAGCAGTGGAGAGAGAGAGAGCATAAGAGAGAGAGCCAAGGAGAGGGATAGAGCTGAGGAGAGAGAGAGAGATAGAGAGCATAGGATAGCAAGAGCAGAGAGCCTACTGGGAGAAATACAAAAATTTGCAAACACAGCAGCAAGATTTGTGAGCTGCTGTGACAAGAAAAGGACGTCCAGTGGAATACAACCACCATAAAGACTGTACAAGAAATTCCTTCTGTAATGTACTGATTTCTTTTGATTTCTCTGTTTGATTGTTTTGTTTTGTTTGGCTTTGGCAATGTAAACGTATGTTTCCCATGTCAATAAAGCCCATTTGAATTGATTGAATTGAATTGATTGAGAGAGCCAAGGAGAGGGAGAGAGCTGAGGAGAGAGAGATGGAGAGCATAAGATAGAGAGAGCAGATGAGAGAGAGCAGTGGAGAGAGAGAGAGCATAGGAGAGAGAGCCGAGGAGAGGGAGATAGCTGAGGAGAGATAGAGAGCCGTGGAGAGAGAGAGCAGAGGAGAGAGAGAGAGCATAGGAGAGAGAGCCGAGGAGAGGGAGATAGCTGAGGAGAGATAGAGAGGCCGGGGAGAGAGAGGAGCAGAGGAGAGAGAGAGCAATGGAGAGAGAGAGAGCATAGGAGAGAGAGTGAGCAGAGAAGAGAGAGAGCAGAGGAGAGAGAAAGAGAGAGGAGAGCAGAGGAAAATACAGAGAGCCGAGGATAGAGAGATGAGAGAAGAGAGAGAGAGAGAGAGAGAGAGAGAGAGAGAGAGAGAGAGAGAGAGAGAGAGAGAGAGAGAGAGAGAGAGAGAGAGAGAGAGAGCAGAGAGAAAGAGAGAGAGAGAGAGCAGAGAGAAAAGCGAGGAGAGAGAGATCAGTGGAGAGAAAGAGCATAGGAGAGGGAGATAGCTGAGGAGAGAGAGCAGAGGAGAGAGAGCAGAGGAGAGAGAGCCGAGGAGAGAGAGATCAGTGGAGAGAGAGCATAGGAGAGAGAGAAGCTGAGGAGAGAGAGAGGGAGAGCCGAGGAGAGAGAGAGAGAGAGCTGAGGAGAGAGAGCAGAGGAGATATAGAGAGAGAGAGCAGAGGAGAGAGAGCAGTGGAGAGAGAGAGCAGAGGAGAGAGAGCAGTGGAGAGAGAGAGCAGAGGAGAGAGAGCAGTGGAGAGAGAGCAGTGGAGAGAGAGAGAGCATAGGAGAGAGAGAGAGCTGAGGAGAGAGAGGGAGAGCCGAGGAGAGAGAGAGAGAGCTGAGGAGAGAGAGCAGAGGAGATAGAGAGAGAGAGAGCAGAGGAGAGAGAGCAGTGGCAAGAGAGAGCAGAGGAGATGAGAGCAGAGGAGAGAGAGAGCATAGGAGAGAGAGCAGTGGAGAGAGAGCAGTGGAGAGAGAGCAATGGAGAGAGAGGAGAGCAGAGGAGAGAGAGCATAGGAGAGAGAGCAGTGGAGAGAGAGCAGTGGAGAGAGAGAGCATAGGAGAGAGAGAGAGAGCTGAGGAGAGAGAGAGGGAGCTGAGGAGAGAGAGCAGAGGAGATATAGAGAGAGAGAGCAGAGGAGAGAGAGCAGTGGAGAGAGAGAGCAGAGGAGAGAGATCAGTGAAGAGAGAGAGCATAGGAGAGAGAGCAGTGGAGAGAGAGAGAGCAATAGGAGAGAGAGCCGAGGAGAGGGAGAGAGCTGAGGAGAGAGAGAGAGCCGGGGAGAGAGAGAGCAGAGGAGAGAGAGTGAGCAGAGAAGAGAGAAAGCAGAGGATAGAGAGAGAGAGACGAGAGAGAGAGAGAGAGAGAGAGAGAGAGAGAGAGAGAGAGAGAGAGAGAGAGAGAGAGAGAGAGAGAGAAGAGAGAGAGAGAGAGAGGAGAGCAGAGAGAGAGCCGAGGAGAGAGAGATCAGTGGAGAGAGAGAGCATAGGAGAGGGAGATAGCTGAGGAGAGAGAGAGAGAGCAGAGGAGAGAGAGCAGAGGAGAGAGAGCCGAGGAGAGAGAGATCAGTGGAGAGAGAGAGCATAGGAAAGATAGAGAGCCGAGGAGAGGGAGAGAGCTGAGGAGAGAGAGAGAGCCAAGGAGAGAGAGAAGAGGGAGAGAGCAGTGGATAGAGAGAGAGCCGAGGACAGAGAGAGAGAGAGAGAGAGAGAGAAGAGGAGAGAGAGCAGTGGAGAGAGAGCATAGGAGAGACAGAGCAGAGGAGAGGGAGATAGCCGATGAGAGAGAGAGCAGGGGAGAAAGAGAGCAGTGGAGAGAGAGAGCCGAGGAGAGAGAGATAGAGCTGAGGAGAGAGAGAGAGCAGAGGAGAGAGAGAACAGAGGAGAGAGAGAGCATAGGATAGAGAGAGCAGAGGAGATAGAGAGCAGTGGAGAGAGAGAGAGCATAGGAGAGAGAGAGAGGTCCATAAACCTGCTCTCTTAACATACCTCGGGAACAGAACACATCACCAATCAGAATAAATCAAATTACTACACAGCTAAAACAAAACGACATCACCTATTGGAAAATACAAACAAAAGCACAGAGCAAAATGCAGTGCTATCTGGCTCTAAATCGACAGTACACCATAGCAGACTATTTGAGCATGGTGACTGATCACAACTAAAAAGAACCTTGACAAAATACAGACTGAGTGAGCCAGGGACGTGCACAGGACTTTAGAAAGGCAGGTGCCCGTAATCATAAAAAGGCATTAATTATTAAATGTAATGCGAGCGCGCGCAGCGTGCAAGCGCGATTTTTGGGGTTAATACAAGTCTATCATGGTACATTCAGTTTCACCGATAGATGTCACCAAAACTACATAGTGTCCCTTTAATAACACAATATGCGCTCCAGACCAACAGCTACGGGAGGGAGGGAGGGAGAGAGAGAGAGAGAGAGAGAGAGAGAGAGAGAGAGAGAGAGAGAGAGAGAGAGAGAGAGAGAGAGAGAGAGAGAGAGAGAGAGAGAGAGAATGCTGCGTGTTTTCCTGCACTAGCAGCAGGGAGGGAGCGGCTGGGGACTGGGGAGGGCTGATCTGGCGACGTGTTTCACGAAAATATACAGTGCACTGCAAACCCGACATTTTATTTTGTTGGGCAAATACCTTACCTGATGTGTACTCTTGCTTTGTTTTAGTTGAAATAGTAACTGTAAAAAAAGAGGTCTCGACTCGAGTGTGAGGGCACTGTGAGCTCAACAACAGCTGGATATCAATTTCCTGTTCAGTGCACTGCTGGCCCTGCGCGGTTTACATGTCTCATTGATCAACACCCACCCACGTGCTATGCCTATGCGTAAGGCTGGAAGGACCTATTATTTACGAGAGGGGTGGCATTTCTCTCTCTTTCTTTACCTAATATTTAGATTCTATCGTGACATCTTTCATTTGGAAGGGCAGGGCAGTATATATATATATATATATATGTGCAACAGTAAAAAAAAAAAAAAAAAAAGGTGGGTGGCATAAAAAGGGCACTTTCTAATGAGAAATGAAAAAGGCAGGTGCCCGGGCACCCCTTCACCCCTATGTATGCACGTGCCTGGAGTGAGCACAGCCTCGCTGTTGAAAAGGGGAGGCACAGGAAAACCTGGCTTCCTGCAGAGCAAATGCTGTGCTGTCATTGCATCCTCAGTGAGCCTGAAACTGAGTTGCACTTCCTCACCAAATGTGAAAAATATTAATATATTAGAGAAACGCATTTAAGAAAAATTGAATTAATAACAAAAGGTTTTCTTGCACTACCAGATACAGAAAAACTACCAGTCCTACTAGGGGAGGACTCAACAAGCTGTGAGCTAGCAGTAGCCTCTGTTGCTGCCTGCCATAAACTGAGGGACAGTGAGTGACACCTGACATGTTTACCCCGTAATATTTGATGTTTTATTTTATGATGATTGTTGAAGAGATGTCTCCTCCCATTCTTTCTCTTTCCCCCAGCCTCTCAGTGAGAGGAGAACTGTAGAACTGCTGCTCTGCCATGTGAATAATAAACCACGCCAGTTAAGGCTCAAGATAGAAACCATGCCTCTTGACCACATTATTGTCGCCCTATAGCCGGATTCTGTCAACAGGTTATGGGCCCAGATAAAGCCGGGGCGAAATAATAAGGGTAGCAAGCTTAGATAAAGTATAGGCTAGGTTAGCGTCGGGAGCACCGCGTGGCTAGACGCTAGGCCAACAAGAGCTAAAGCTACGCCTACCACCAACGAAGAGGATGGAAAACAAGGGAAGGGGCAAATGGCCCTCATTCAATGGAAAAGCAGAGGACTATGAGCTCTGGGAAGAGCGCATGCTATGCTGCATGCACGGTGCGGGACTGAAGGAGACGATCCTGGCAGCCCCCACGGGAGAACTGACGGCGGAAGAGCAAGCCCTGGACGACCAGCGTAACGCAGACGCATACTGTGAGTTAACGCCGCTGCTCGACGGCACCAGCTTGGCGCTGATATTCCGCGACACTAAAGACAAAGGCAGAGAAAGCCTGGAGGTGTTGAGAGAGCATTACATCGGGCGAGGAAGACCCAGAGTCGTGGCCCTCTACATAGCACTAACGGCCCTGAGGAAGGGGCACACTGAGACTGTGACCGAATACGTCAACAGAGCGGAGCAAATCACGACGCCATTGAGGAGTGCCGGAGAAGCACCAAGTGATGGGCTAATGATGGCGATGATGATGAGAGGACAACCGGAGCTGTACAAACCGTTCACACTCCTGGTAACACACGGTTCAACGGACATGACGCTGGGACAGTTCAAGGCCAAGTTAAGAAACTTCGAGGCCTCAGAAGATACCCACCCAGCCGCCGCGGAGGCGGGAGAGAGGGTGCTAAAGGCGACGCCAAGGGAGAGGACCTGGACCACGGTGGAACTGGCGTGTTGGCGATGTGGAGAGAAAGGCCATCGGAGAAGCGACTGCACAAAGACTGTCTGGTGTAGCTTCTGCAAATCCACGGGGCACACAGACAGAGCGTGCATGAAGAAACATGATCAGAGCGCGCAATACGCGCATGGGCAAGATGACGGCCATGGACGAGACGGCGGCCATGGACGAGACGGCGGCCATGGACGAGACGGCGGCCACGGACAAAATGGCGGATATGGACAAAATGGCGGCTACGGACACAATGGCGGCAACGGTCGACGTGAGACGGATCGAGACGACGCCCGGAGAATAACGGGACAAGAATACTGCGCTTTCGCAGGCGGCGTGCATCGCCGGACCGGCCCAGCTGCAGCGGGCCCAGAGAAGGGGACTGATCGTGGACACAGGTGCGTCGTCCCATGTCATCAACGACAGGAGTCGGTTCAAGAACTTTGACGACACTTTCCACCCGGAAAGGCACAGCATGGAGCTGGCAGACGGGAGACGCACCTACGGATTGGCGCAAGAGAGAGGAGACGCACAGGTATGCCTCATGGACAGTAAGGGGCGCCGGCGTACGGTGACGTTAAAGAACGCTCTCCACGTACCATCGTTCCCACAAGGACTATTCTCTGTAATAGCTGCTACTGCAAGCGGTGCCAAGGTATTCTTCGATAAAGGTAAAAATGTTCTTGTAGAACCTGACGGTACACGGTTTGACATAAAGATGTACCAGAGAATATATGATCTGCAAACGGAGTGTAATGACAACAACAAGTGTAATGATAATAATGATATGTGTAGCGTGACGGCCAGTCATGATATTCAGACATGGCACGAGATTATGGGTCATTGTAATTACGAGGATTTACTGAAACTGCAAGTAGTGACAGAAGGCATGCACATTGAAGGAGAAAAGCGTAGACCTGACAAAAATTGTGCAGAGTGCAAAACGGGGAGGTTTACTCAACCGAGATACAGAAATCCCACAGAAAGAGTAAGGGTACCACTTGCATTAGTTAACACGGACCTAGCCGGCCCAGTAAGCAACGAGTCCATAGGAGGCTTTAGATATGTACAGTCTTTTACAGATGTGTTTCTCAAAGCAAAGAGTGACACACTCCAGGCCACAGAGAAATTCCTGGCAGACGTAGCCCCTTATGGTAACGTAGGATGCTTGAGGTCCGACAACGAAACCGAGTTCACAAACAGAGAGTTCCAATCACTGTTGAGAAGGTATAAGATAAGACACGAGACGTCATGTCCATATCCCCCACACCAGAACGGCGCGGCAGAGAGGGAATGGCACACCCTTTTCGAAATGGCTAGGTGTAAGCTGTTAGATAGTAACTTACCTAAGAGCCTATGGCATTATGCGATGCAAGAAGCCGCTTACACCAGAAACAGGTGCTTTAATAAGCACCACCCCGTATACAGCACTGACAGGAAAGAAGTGTAATCTAGCCAGAATGCACCGATTTGGATCAGTGTGTTATGCGTACCTGCAGGACAGGGGAAAGCCAGAGTCCAGAGGTGTAAAGGGATTTTTCATAGGACACGACAAGGGAAGCCCCGCTTTCCTAGTTTATCATCCCGGTAACGGGAGAGTGCAGAAACACATGCTAGTAAAGTTTGTCACAAAGGCAACATGTGAGAGCGAGACACAGACAGAGGAGCCAGAGCTGGACTCCAAAGTAAGGTGTGTAGAAACAGAGACACATCAGCCCAGTGTACTTGGTACCGTCGTGCAGGCAGACAGTCAGCAACCCCCAGAGGGCGATGACGAGGAGCACCCGAGGGTGACGTCAAGTGCCCCAAGCAGTGGGAGGTATCCCTCAAGGGAACACAAACCCCCAAAGTATCTGATAGACTATGCCCGTAAAGGGAGTGACGAGGAGGACATTACACCTACCCCTGTTGATTACTACTACAGGGTAGTCAGGGGTAACCCCGACCTTTAAAGAGGTCTCATTGTCCCCCGAAGAGGGCAGACAGACAGTGGGAAGGAAATGGGTGTATTCAACCAAGTTACCAGAGGGCAGACAGACCGTGGGAGGAAAATGGGTGTATTCAATCCAGGAGGGTATTGAAGGCCACGACAAATACAAAGTATGGTTTGTAGCAAATTGCTTAAATGCTGAAGGAGGGTACTCCATGTTTAAATACTGAAGGAGGGTGGCTACACTGCTTAAAGGCAGGAGGAGGATACTCTAGGTTTAAATACGGGAGGAGTACAATCCAGGTTTAAATACCTGATTAGAGTCCATGTCTAAATACTGAAATGGATCCTATGTTTAATTCCATGTTTAACAGCGGATCATCCGTTTCCATCTGTTTCTGTCATCTGCGTCGTCCTCTGTCACTCCCACTGCCTGCATGTCCTCCTTCACTGTGTCCATAAACCTCCTCTTGGGCCTTCCCCTCCTCCTCTTTCCTGGCAGCTCCAGCTCCAGCATCCTCCTCCCGATATACCCCACCTCCCTCCTCCGCACATGTCCAAACCATCTCAGTCTTGCTTCTCTCACTTTCTGCCCGAACTGCTCAACATGGGCCGTTCCTCTGATGTAGACATTTTCGATTTTGTCCAATCTTGTTACTCCCAGAGAGAACCTTAACATCTTCATCTCTGCCACCTCCAGCTCCGCCACCTGCTTGTTGGTCAGTGCCACTGTTTCTAGACCATACAGCATAGCTGGTCTCACTACCAGGTGGATGATTTACCATGTTTAAATACAAAAATGGATCCCATGTTTAAATACAAAGGTGGATGACTTAATTACCATGTTCTCAATGATGTAACTATGTGAGAAAGACCCTGAAACGTTTAGACATGTAAGAATGTAGATCAAGGGAAACACCATGTGATCAAAGACTAGACTATCAGGAGGATGCTCAGAAACGGACAAATGTAAAAGATTTACAGAGAAGCTGTGGGTGGCCTCATTTATTTAACAATGTGAACCCGCCTTGACCAATGGTTTGTAGAGAGTAGATTGTCACAGCATTTTGCTGACCCCACAGAGGAGCATTTGGATTACAGCCAAACATGTTTTTTTTTTTATCTTAAAGGTACAGGATATTGCGTGAGTTTGAATACAGACAGCTCACTGGTTTCGTGGGAAAACAAAGAAGCAGCCCACAGTGGTACTATCAACTAGTGAAGCTGAATATATGGCTTTAGCTATGACCATACATGAGTGTATTTATCCAGAACAACTGCTAGAAGTGATGGAGATAAGATTATGAGTATATTGCTTAATATGTAATAGGTAATTGGAATGTATCCTCTATACCAGATACGGTGGTTTTTGAAGATGAGGGGCATTTTGTCAACATCATTTAAAAATGATGGACACTGTGTATATATGAAGGCTGTTGTTTATGAGGGCAACCAGGGAACCATTGTGATTGCTAGGAACCCAGTGTGTCAACATAGATGTAAACATGTCAATAATATAGAAAATATCGTCTCATCAGATTTGTCATCAGAGAAGAAAGAATGACACTGGTTTACTGTCCAACGGACGACAGGGTAGCAGACACTATGAGGAAACCTGTTCCAAATTAAAATTGAAGGGATTTGCAAGGGTCATGTTTAATGTGTAAATATTGACTGTCATACCCTGTTGATGTTTTTGGAGTATATTATTTCCTTTGTAAAATGTCTTTCGAAGAAGTTACCCAGTATGCTAATACAAACCTACGTGGGAGTGTTGAAGTCAGAGGTTCTAGGTAGGATTGTTAGTAACTGTCTAACTGCATATATAACTGTTTCCACTAGTAACTGTCTAACTGCATATATAACTGTTTCCACTAGAGGGCGCTCTAGGCGGAGCCACTCAGGAACACCACCAGGTGGCGAGTATAAATAGAGATGTCTCCTCCCATTCTTTC